>NW_020664417.1:72155589-72193874 GCF_002925995.2 Terrapene triunguis
GTATCTTAGTTCGAACTTAAAGGTACTTACCGCAGGTCCACACGCGGCAGGCAGGCTCCCCCGTCGACGCCACCTACTCCTCTTGCGGAGCAGGATTACCGGCGTCGACAGCGAGCACTCCCAGGATCGATTTATCGCGTCTAGACAAGACGCGATAAATCGATCCCAGAAGATCGATTGTTTGCCGCCGAACCAGCGGGTAAGTATAGACGTACCCTATGAATTTAAGAGTGTAGTTCAGTCAATATTGCAAGTGTTAGGGTTAGCAGGGGATAATGACACAACTTGGCACTTAGCATTTGCAAATCTCTTTGAATATGTAAAGGACTCTGATTAGGAGAATTCTGCAAAAAAAAACTTTCTGTGACTATTCATTCACGTAGTCTTAAAAGAAAGTTCTGTGGTCGTGTTTGTTTCTTGTGTTCAGTATCCAGAGTACCATTGAACTTTTACTGGCATGAATGTTCACAGAATCTGAGTTTCAAGATTGCATGCACGTGTATTTGTGGAAACAAAGGTGTTTTTTTTTTTTTTAAATTTGCATTAATGAGTATTCATGCTAGAAGTGCTTGTGTGCTCATCTAACCAGTTCCATGAGTCTCATTTGATCCATTATAAGCAACCCTCACAACTTCATTATTAGTGTTACCAGTATGATAGTGCCCAAAAGCCCTAGTTGGGAATATTTCTGATTTACAAAGAAATAGTCACAATCAATGCCTAAAAATCACAAGTAATTGAATAATATATACATTTGAGGAAATTGCCACCTGTTCTCAGATACCCCTCTCCCTTACTGTCCTCCACCATTTAGCTGCTCCCTCAAAATTCCATGGAGGCACAGAGATGTGGAGAAGCCATGGATGGGCTGCTATCAATTTTGAAAAGGAGTGAATCATGCCACATAGCATTCACTCTTTCCCTTTCTTCCATGTCCCTTTGCCACGTTTGTCTGTTTGCATATGTTTATTTCTCTTCACATAGGGCCTTGAGAGAGTTAGCACATCTGTAATAAGATGGAACTAATAAGTCTAGAGAATGATAATGTAAAAAGCACTCATTTGTGTTCTTTCATAATGTCCCCTGGGTTATTCATGTAAAACTACAGTGAGTCCTCTGACTTACAACACAATTCATTCCTCAGAATTGCATTGTAAGTCGAAACGTCATAAGTCGAAATCACTTTTCCTATAGGAATCAATGGTATAAAGGGAGGATTTGTTCCTGAACCAAGGCTTGATACACTATTTTCACCACAATAACCCAGTTTTCTTTTTCGAGTGATTGCTCATGTGTATTCCACAGTAGATGTGCGTGCTCGCCATGTGCACCAGTGTCGGATGTTTTTCCCCTAGCAGTACCTGTAGGGGAGCGCCCCTAGCAATCCCCCTCCATGGTGCGGTATAAGAGGCACTGCATGCTCCCTCCACCCTCAGTTCCTTCTTGACGCCAGTGAAGGTGCTTTGGAACTGCTCTGCTCCAGCTTTGCTGTAGCTTGTCCCCAGAACTCTTGTTCGTTCAGTGTATGTGACCTGTAGTCAGTACTCGATTAGTTTTAGTTTAGTTTAGCTAGTGCGCCCGGGCCGGGGCATGCCCCGCGCCCCGGGTTTTAAGTCGTGTGACACTTGTAGGCGCCCGATGCCAGTGAGCGATCCGCACGCGAACTGTTTACGCTATTTGGGTGAAACTCATCTCAGCGATCGCTGTAAGATTTGCAAGTCATTTAAGCCTCGGACTGAGAGAGAGAGACATTAGGCTCCAGGCTATCCACATGGAGTCGGCGTTGACCCCGACTCTGGCGTGCCGCTCCGAGTAGGCACCGGGCACCGCAATGTCAGTGCGCAGTGACCCCCCCGGCGCCATCTACTAGTCGGCACAGCTCCCCGTCCACGGGGCACGCCAAGAAGGCTAAGAAGAGGCCTTCTCCGCCATGGCACCGCAGTAAATCTGGGACAGAGACTAGACCCATGTTGGGCAGTCCTCGATCCCCATTGGCCTCCAGGCCTTCAACTCCAGTTGAGTGGAGTAGCCTGGCCCATTCGGAGCAGGCTTCCCCAGATGTCCAGATGCCCTCCATGCCGGAGGCCCTGCAGGTAACCTGGGACGTCATGTCCATGCTGGTACCAGGAGCACTGCCAATGTTGGCCCCACGCTCCAGAGGCAAGCTGCCGGTGGGATCTCCGCAGTCGCTCCCCCGACTTGGTCTTGGTTGAGGGAACATTCCCAACACCGTTCGCTGCTCAGCGACCATTCCGTGCGTAGTCCACGTGGGTCGCCGTCAACTCCCACCAGGTTGTCTGGCTGGGTTCCGTCTGACTGAGACTCCAGGCACTGCTCCACCTCAAGGACCGAACAGGACGCATACTTCTACATCCATATATTCGAGGGGCACAGATGCTTCCTCCGTTTCACGGTTGGGCAGGAGCACTACCAATTTATGGTCCTCCCGTTTGGCCTGTCCACTGCCCCCAGGGTATTTACAAAGTGTATGTCGGTGGTGGCAGCCTACTTCAGGTGCTGTGGGGTCCAGATCTTCCCCTATCTGGATGACTGGCTGGTCAAAGACAGCTCCCGGTCACAGGTGCGGGATCACGTGGCGCTCCTTCTGTCCACATGTACCACTTTGGGCCTGTTGGTCAACGACACCAAGTCCATGTTAGTCCCGGTACAACGCATAGAGTTTCTCAGGGCGGTCCTGGACGCCACGTCGGCCAGAGCCTCCCTCCCATAGGACAGGTTTGAGACTCTGAAGGGGCTCATTGACACAGTTACAAGGTTTCCAGTGACAACAGCTAGAGTATGCCTCCAGCTCTTGGGTCACATATTGGTGTGCACATATGTAGTCTGCCACGCCAGACTCAGGATGAGGCCCCTCCAGCTCTGGCCTTGGCGTTCTCCCAGGCCAGAGACAGGATGGACAAAGTCCTCACTGTGCCCGAACCAGTGGTCACCTCCCTATGATGGTGGTCCTCCCCGGGGAACATGCTCCACAGGGTCCCATTCAGAGGCAGGCCCCCGTCAATGGAACTGGTGTCCGATGCATTGGACCTGGGGTGGGGAGCCCGTGTGGGGGATGTTCAGACCCAAGGTCTGTGGTCTGTGCAGGACTTGGCCCTCCACATAAATGTCAAGGAGCTCAGGACAGTGTGGCTGGCGTGCATGGCCTTCTGCTTGCACTTGGAGGGCCGGGTGGTCAGGGTTCTCACAGACAACACGGCCTCGATGTTTTACATCAACAGGCAAGGTGGGGCCCGATCTTCTGCCCTCTGCCAGGAAGCCTTCAGGCTGTGGGACTTCTGTATAGCCCACGACATTTGCCTACAGGCCTACCAACTACCGGGCGCCCGGAACTCACAGGTGGATCGCTTGAGCAGGGACTTCTCCTCTCAGCACGAGTGGTCTCTTCCACCAGAGGTGGTGTACAGACTTTTCCAAGAGTGGGGAACTCCCCAGGTGGACCTGTTTGCGAATCGGCAGAACCGTCGCTGTCCCTGGTTCTGCTCCGGGGGGAGGGAGGGAGGCTGGGACGAGGTGCTATCTCTGATGCCTTCCTCCTGTCCTGGTCGGGCCGGTTTCTCTTTGCCTTCCCCCTGTTCCCACTGATAGGCAATGTCCTGGAAAAGATAGACGGACAGGGCCCAGGTCCTACTGATTGCATGGCCCAGGCAGCATTGGTACAGTACCCTCACGGGCCTGGCGGTCGCCCTGCCGTGGGCGTTGCCGTCCCACCCAGACCTGCTCTTCCAGTACCAGGGCTGCCTCCTCCACCCCAGCCTAGCGGTGCTCCACCTCACAGCGTGGCTGCTCAATAGTTAGACCGGGAAGAGAGGACGTGCTCGGGAGGGGTTCAGCGTGTTCTCTTAGAAAGCAGGTGACCCTCCACGTGCTGAGCCTACTTGGCAAAGTGGTCTCGGTTCTCCCGATGGGCGGATGAGCAGGGGCGTTTTCCCTGTGGCTGCCCCAATCCAGCTTATTTTGGACTATCTCCTTCACCTTAGAGCCCAGGGCCTGGCATCCTCATCCGTCAAGGTGCACTTGGCAGTCATATCGGCCTTCCACCCGCCGGTGCAGGGCCACATGCTATTCTCCCATGCTATGACTGGCCAATTCCTTAAGGGATTGGATCGTCTCTTCCCGTATGTCCGGCCCTCAGTGGGACCTGAATCTGGTGCAGTCCCGCCTCACGGGCCCCCTGTTTGAGCCGCTAGCTATGTGCTCTTGGTCGCACCTCTTGTGGAAGGTGGCCTTCCTGGTCGCGATCATGTCGGCTAGGCGGGTCTCGGAACTCAGGTCCCTGACCTTCGCGCCCCCGTACACGGTGTTCCATAAGGATAAGGTCCAGCTCCGTCCATATCTTTCATTCCTCCCGAAGGTAGTCTCTGCCTACCACATGGGTCAGGACATTTTCCTGCCAGTCCTCTGCCCCAAGCCCCATGCATCCAGTGAGGAGCGCCGCCTCCACACGCTGGATGTGCGATGGGCTCTGGCTTTCTACCTGGAGCGTACAAAACCGTTCAGAAAGTCCTCGCAGCTGTTCATTGCCTTGGCCGAACGCATGAAGGATCGGCCGCTCTCCACTCAGCGTCTCTCCAACTGGATCACATCTTGCATCCGTACCTGTTATGACCTGGCACACTCAACTTGGGCGCAGGCCTCGTCAGCTGCCTTTTTGGCCCACATCCCCATCCAGGACATTTGTAGGGCTGCTACATGGTCTTCAGTTCACACTTTCACCTCGCATTATGCGATCGTCTCCCAAACCAGGGAGAATGCCGGGTTCGGCAGGGCTGTGCTCCGTCCCGAGAATTTGTGAACTCCTACCCACCTCCAACAGATATAGCTTGGAATCACCTGTTGTGGAATAGACATGAGCAATCACTCGAAGAAGAAAAGACATTTTGCCTGTTCTGTAACTGGTGTTCTTTGAGATGTGTTGCTCATGTCTATTCCACATCCCACCCTCCTTCCCCTCTGTCGGAGTTGTCTGGCAAGAAGGAACTGAGGATGGGGAGAATGCGCAGCGCCCCTTATACCGTGCCGTGGAGGCGCCACTCCAGGATCTTATTTGGTATCTCAGAGGCAACATCCCTCCTTTTGACTTGATACCTTGATAGGGCTGGTGGTAGGCACTTATTAAGTTCTCATGTGCATATAGATGATGAAACAGGCAGTTTAGATTAATCCATCTCCGGAGTAAATTCCAGATTGCCTCTGAGATACCTGCGTCCCAGATTATTTAGGGCTTTAGAGACAATGAGAAAGACCCTGGCTTGCACCCAGAAGTCTACAATGCCACTGTAATCAAAATTATTTTTGTGGCAATTTTTTTTTTTTAATTAAAGGCAATGAGACTGGATCTGAACCACAAAGGGAGTTGCACTGGTCTCTGCAGCAAGTGGTTGTAAGATCTCTGCAGATCACAATTGTCAGTCACAAACCCATCAGTGAAGGCTAAACTCAGCCATTTTTATTTTTGTATTACCTTGTGGCGGGGCGATGACTCACCGGCGAGACGCCTCCTGCTGGTCATCCAGGGAATTAGCTCTTCCCAGCCCGGAGTGCCCTCTGCAGGCCAGTGTCCCACCTGCCACTGGTCCCCCGTGTCCCTCCCGGACCCCGGTGCCCCTCTATGTCAGGGTCCTGCCCCCAGCAGTAACCCAGAATTTGGCTCTCCCCACCCAGGGAAGCCCCCAACCCCCTATCCCCACCTTGCTTCAGTGGTTACTGCCAGTCATCATCTAGCCCCCATGTACTGGGGCAGACAGCAGTTTATAAACCACTCATCACAGGCACGGGGGGTTGGACCAGCTGTCTCTGCCTAAATCTGGGCTGCCCCTCTGCAGCCCTAGTACCCTTTTGTGGGCCCTTAATTCAGCCTGCGGCTTTGCTAGGCTGGAGCGCCCCAGCTCCCTTTCCCTCTCCCCTTCTCCAGCACTGCTCCACCCTAGATACCCATCTCAGCTTTCCAGGCAGCCAGGTCCTTCAAAAGGCTAGAGAGAGAGTGTGTCTTTCTGGCCCAAGGCCTTCTTATAAGGGCCAGCTGGGCCCTGATTGCACTGGCTACAGCTGTGGCTGCTTTTCCAATCAGCCTAGCTTCTCCGCCACAGCCCCCGTCAGGGCCGGAGCAGGGTGACCACCCCGCTACATACCTATTTTATTTTTGTATGTCTTATTTACCGTATGGTGCATTCAGATGTTTGAGTTCCATTTGCACTGTACTTTGTTTTTAGAGGAGAGCGTTATCTAATTGTTACAATACTGGACTTGGAGCTAAGAGGATTGTTAATTTCCATTCCAGCTTTGGCACTGACACACTGTCACTTTGGCTGATATTTTCAAAAGGGCCATTGATTTTGGGTCATTTCAGATTTTTAAGTGCCCAGCTAGATATACCTTGGGCCTGATTTTCAGCTTTGAACACCCACAGCTCCCAATTGAAGTCAATGAGAATGGGAGAAGCGGTGAGTTCATTGTCACTGAAAATCAAGGCCAGGTTGTCTCAAGTTAGGCACTCAAAATCAATGGTCATTTTTGGAAATTTTCATTTTAACTTCTGTCTCCATTGAATTGTCCTTCAAATTGATATAATGATACTTTCCTTTCTTACAGAGATGTTGAGCAGAAAAGTACTTTCAGATATTTGAATGAAAGATATTGTAGAACTGCAAGTATTTGTTCTTATTTTTTAATTTTTCAGCACCCTAAAATGTGCTAGGTGTTTCTACCTGTGGTCCATGTCCCAAAGAGCTTCCAATTTAATTTTAGATATGAGGGCAAACAGAGGTGATGAAAAGACAAGAATGACAGTAATAAGCTTCTTTGCTGACTTAGTTTGAAATTAACTTGCTTAAATGATATGGTAACTAGTATGTGCTAGTAAAATCTATTCAGAGCTCCTTTATGGGAAACTGGAAGTCACCTCAAGTACTTTTGGTGGCACCTTAAAGACTAACAGATTTATTTGGGCATAAGCTTTCGTGGGTAAAAACCTCACTTCTTCGGATGCATAGAGTGAAAGTTACAGATGCAGGCATTATATACTGACACATGGAGAGCAGGGAGTTACTTCGCAAGTGGAGAACCAGTGTTGACAGGACCAATTTCAATCAGGGTGGATGTAGTCCACTCCCAATAATAGATGAGGAGGTGTCAATTCCAGGAGAGGAAAAGCTGCTTCTGTAATGAGCCAGCCACTCCCAGTCCCTATTCAAGCCCAGATTAATGGTGTTAAATTTGCAAATGAATTTTAGTTCTGCTGTTTCTCTTTGAAGTCTGTTTCTGAAGTTTTTTTGTTCAGTGATAGTGACTTTTAAATCTTTAATAGAATGACCAGGGAGATTGAAGTGTTCACTTACTGGCTTATGTATGTTACCATTCCTGATGTCCGATTTGTGTCCATTTATTCTTTTGCGGAGGGACTGTCCGTTTTGGCCAATGTACATGGCAGAGGGGCATTGCTGGCACATGATGGCATATATAACATTAGTGGATGTGCAGGTGTCCATCAGAGGACCCAACCACATCAGCCACACCATCAAGGGCTCATTCACCTGCACATCCACTAATGTTATATATGCCATCATGTGCAAGCAATGCCCCTCTGCCATGTACATTGGCCAAACCGGACAGTCCCTCCGCAAAAGAATAAATGGACACAGGGCCGTAGCAACAAAGAACGTGGCCCCCTCCGAATGGTGGCTCCCTCCGAACATATGTCCGGGCGGGGCCCCTTACAATGCAGAAACTGGAATGCGATATTTATTTTGCTACTTTTAGGGGCCCCCTTCCTTGCGGGGCCCCCTCCAGTCGGAGGGTACGGAGGGCGCTCGCTACGCCTCTGAATGGACACAAATTGGACATCAGGAATGGTAACATACATAAACCAGTAAGTGAAACAGCAGAACTAAAATTCATTTGCAAATTTAACACCATTAATCTGGGCTTGAATAGGGACTGGGAGTGGCTGGCTCATTACAGAAGCAGCTTTTCCTCTCCTGGAATTGACACCTCCTCATCTATTATTGGGAGTGGACTACATCCACCCTGATTGAATTGGCCCTGTCAACACTGGTTCTCCACTTGCGAAGTAACTCCCTGCTCTCCATGTGTCAGTATATAATGCCTGCATCTGTAACATTCACGCTATGCATCCGAAGAAGTGAGGCTTTTACCACGAAAGCTTATGCCCAAATAAATCTGTTAGTCTTTAAGGTGCCACCAGACTCCTTGTTGTTTTTGTAGCTACAGACTAACACGGCTACCCCCTGATACTCAAGTACTTTTGTTATTTAAAAAAGACAGGCCAGAGCTGTAACTCTTTAATCCAGACTATGAAGGCTTTAAACTTCTGTGGTGTTCAAATCCAGAGGTTTAGTGCTTCACATTGCAAAGCTGGGAGCTGGGCACACAATTTGGATCCTGATCCTGTTTAGACTTTGAATCCTTCACACCTCAAAGTTCAGAAATGTTTGGATCTGGGTTTTGATGCTCATATTAAATTTAAAAATAACTAATATGCAGTTTTCAGGAAACAGGTTTTGAAATACAGGCTTCCATGTCTTGAGATTACACTAAAACATTTGACTGCAAGAAGAAAAATCTTTATTCACTCTAGACAAGCATGTTTTAATAATCATTAATGATCTGTACAGCCAAGTGAAACTGAGTTTGCTTTTTAATATAAAATATGGACATTTTCCATTGCAACAATGCATCAGCCATTAGCTCAGATATTCCAGTATCTCTTTATAATCTCCTTAATCTCACATGGAGTTTAAGAAAATAGAGGCACAGAAATCACAAAATGGTTTTTTGCATCCTATTTTGATTGTCATAAAATGGATTGCTGTGACCTCAAGTTAAAGCTCCTTAAGCCATTTGGGAATTTATTCTTTAGCTGACAATTTTTTTAATGCTACATGCTCAAAGCCAGTTTAATGTATGTACTCCCAGACTGTATCTAGATGTGTCATTTTATAACTGCTGAGATTTTCCATTGAGGAAAAATGTGAGGTTTGGATCAAGGCATAAATAATTCATATTTCTGAACTGTGTTAAATAAATTGATTTTATTAATTAAACAAATTGAGCTGAAGTTTCCTGCTAGGTACAGATCTTATATTTGATGTGACTTGTCAAAGGAGCTCTATGTTTAATCTTTTTTTTAAATACTGATTGGGGCAGATATCAGAATGTAAAATTGCCCCATTTTGCAGTTAAATGCTTTGGTGAAAGAGACTCAGTTTTCACCATGTGGTAATTTGATTGCCTTGTTTTGGGTCTGACTTTGCAACTTTAACTCATTCTGAGTAATACTTGCCCATTGGGACTACTCTATTAAGGACTACCATAACTGAGCCTTTTATATAAAGGAGAATTAAAATTAAAGGCAAACAATACACCAGGGTTTTAAAGATGTTTGAATTTGGAAATTATCAAGATTCTGTATATGTACAAAGTTTTCTGACCAGTATTAGCTGATGAGATGCTTTCTGATTTGGAGTCATGAAAGTCGTAGTACAGATGCTTGGATATGTATGTTAGGTTCATGCTGGACATGAAGTGGGTAGGATGTTCAATAGCCAAAAGGAATGGGGACTGAGGTGAAATGGGTATTACTTCCTACAAGAGTCAGACTTCCTCTTCCGTCACAAAGAGTAATTTAGCCAAAATTAGGATTGAATTGGTTTTTGGCCTTATTCGTGCTTTTCAATGACCAGATATTAACAAAATATATTAGAAATGTGTCTCTTTTGACACCAGAGAGCTTTCTCGTATACAGCAATATAAATTGGACCAGGTTTTGGCTGATGAGCCAGGGACAGAGTAAGGGCTCAGAAATCCTGTTATGTTGCTTCCTCTACATGCTCCTTAATACTTAGATTGCCCATTTCAACCTATACAAAATGCTGCTACTAAGGTAATCTTTCATATTTCTAACAATACCAATCTTTGAGCCTTAGCAAAAGATCAACTCTTAATTCCCTGAAGTTACATGAGGACATAACGCAGGCCATGTTGTTTCAAGTCCTAGTTCCTTAAAAAAATTCCTCCCTTCTCTTTATAGTCTGTCACTTCAACTATGTTAAACCCACCTTCAATCCTTGAAATCCTTCCACTGGCTGCTCTTCCACTATACACAGATCAAGCTTCTTGTTTCACATTCATGCTATTTGTCAGCTTCACCCACATTTTCTTCCACATATACTTCTGCACCACTCCTTGAAAGTAGAATACCCTTTCCTCAGTTGGTCCACAAAGCCACATTAAAATCCCTCCTGAAGACCCAGTTCAACTCTGATGACAAAAAACTATGGATTAATGATAAGCTTGAGGCATAATTGGAAATATCCTATACATCTTAACAAACACAGAAGATGATTTTATCATACATCTTCAAAACATATCCAGTGACCAGCTTGACTACTTTATTTGCATTTTGCACCTCCATCCCCTAACGTAGCTCTGTCTATTTTGTCTTCTAGTTTGTAAGCTCTTTGAGGCAGGAACTGTGTGCCTTGTTTTGTGTTTGTACAGTGCCTATTATGATGCTGGTGCTGTCAGAAACTAGCTATTACTAATAATTTATTTATGGTAGTACCACAAGGTTATAGGCATTGTCCAAACATATACAGTCTTGGTGTTAAAGAGCTTACAAAATAAAAAGAAAAGCAACATACAAAGGGAGGGAGGGATGAAAAAATAATCAGTACAGATATAATTTTTTAAAAATGGTAGCAGCTATCTCAAAATGTCTCTGTACTTCACCGTACTCAGGTGGGAAGTTTCTTGTGGGAGTCAAAGTTCATGTTGGTCTCAAGGAAGCACTTGAAAGTGAAAACCAAATGATTGCTGGCTCAGAAATGAGAAATTCAAAACTTTTATATTTCTCCCAAAACAGTAGCCTTGAAATTTTTCATCTTCACTCATCAACCCCAGGCAAGGGAGTCTTCTGATGTAAAGAAGGGTCAGAGGTCAAGCTATGACAGAGAAGAATACTTCTCAACAGAGAAACTTTAATTCAGCCTATTTTAATATTTGACTTCCTTAAATCTAGAACCTACTTTCTCTAGGTTTAGGATTTTCTAGTTACTCGCATGTGTCCTTTATTAATAGAAGTAAATGTCCACTAGGAATGCTGCATCTTGAACTTTAATAACTGGTAGAGAGTTGTAAGTAAAAAGAATCAGTTAAAATTACAGACTTTCAAGCCAAGATATTTTACCTTGGGATAAAGGTAATCATAAGTGGTGTGGAGAAAGTGAATAAGGAAAAGTTATTTACTTGTTCCCATAATATAAGAACTAGGGGCCACCAAATGAAATTAATGGGCAGCAGGTTTAAAACAAATAAAAGGATGTTCTTCTTCACACAGCACACAGTCAACCTGTGGAACTTCTTGCCTGAGGAGGTTGTAAAGGCTAGAACTATAACAGGGTTTAAAAAGAACTAGTTAAATTCATGGAGGTTAAGTCCATTAATGGCTAGAAGATAGAAAGGCTAAGGAATGGTGTCCCTAGCCAATGTTTGTCAGAGGGTGGAGATGGATGTCATAAGAGAGATCACTTGATCATTAACTGTTAGGTTTACTCCCTGTGGGGCACCTGGCATTGGCCACTGTCGGCAGACAGGATATTGGGCTGGATGGACCTTTGGTCTGACCCAGTACGGCCATTCTTATGTTCTTATGCCTGGTCTGGTAAATCTATAATTGTCTCCCATATTTCCAACAATACCATTCAGTTCTTAATTCCCTGATGTCAAATCTAGATACAACACAGGTTCTTCCAAATCCAAGCTCCTTAAAAGTTTCTTCCATACACTTTACAGTCTGTCATATTTGTGTCTTAAATCTTTTAATTCTCCATTTCCTACTCTTTGCAGTCTGAGAGTCCATAAACCCAGTCTTGCTTCAGTGGAAGCAGGCTTGGTCCCCTTCAGTTCCTGAATTCTATAGATCTGCAATGATTTTCAGTCTCAAACTCTGGATACTTTATATGCTATTTATGCAAATTAGGAATACTCAGCTGGTTACTCTGATTTGGCTTCTGAACAGTTCTCTTTTCAGTCCTCTTGTCAGTTCATGTTTATTTCTATAAATACACTCTTGATTACTTGTTTGTGTTCTTTAAAAGATTAAGTCAACATAAAAAATTGAAAACAAAAGCATTTTTCTTTCACATAGCCATATGAAACAAATCAACTATCTGAATATAAATAAAATATAAAGCCATATAATTTAAAATCACATACAAATAAAAACAATAAAATGTTATAAGGGAACAAAACCAAACTCGTTTGACTTTGGTGCAATACCATACAGGTGCAAGAGTCTGTGCTAGAGAATCTCAGTGTAGGATTAGGGCCTATGTTTTCTATGGTAGGACATGGTGTGCAAACGAGGGACCATTTTTTTTTTTTTATTAAAACATTGTTAATTTCAATGAACATTAAGAACCTAAAATAGACAAAATTTTGCCCTTTGATCTCCAGATTGAGCCTCTGTTCCAATATTCTACTCTACCTTCAAGTAATCATGTCTAAATTTAGACAATCAAAATTATCTAATTTTGGATACCATGTTTTTACACCCTCCAAAACTTGGAATTGTGTAAAAATCAGGGAATCATACACCTAATGACCTGATTTGAGAGATCTAATGCTGCTTTTATGTGTGAATCTGAATTTTGGGACAGGTAGATTTGGAACCTGAGTTGACGCCACTTACTATTTGATGATAAATTGTGCAAATGTGGCAGCCAGTAAGCTATATAGTGGCTGTATGTATCCACAGGTCACTGATTGATTGCATTTATTATTAATTTTGTTGGTCTGAAGGATACTGATGAACAGTATATCATGGGGAAAAATCACATTAGATAAAACATTTTATGGCTGAGACTGGGGTATAACTGCTAAAATATTTCCTGTTCCTATTCACATGTGAGAGATGCATATACTGTACTTTCCCCCCTTTTGACCAGCAGAGAGCAGCAATGATATACTTTATAATGACCTAATACTGAGCCCACCCTTGCAAAATTTTTCAGCAATCTGTCCCTATTCCAGCTTCTAAACTGGGTGTAAATATCTTGTATGATTACCATGAATATGTATTTACTGAAAACACTTTGTATTATAATTTAATCACTAGCTGCCAAAACCTGGGTACTAGTAAAGTCATTTGTACTTTTCCTTCATTTGAAAATAATTTTAATGCTTTCTCTGTTAGTATCTTTGACTATGTGAGAGTGCTAAAGATAAGCTAGCTATTTTATTTAAAGTGCTTCCTATGTCATCCTCATTTCTTACGGATGGTAGTAGTCACACTAAACAAAAGCATTCCCTATGGAGGCTTCCTGCTTTTTGTTTGGCAGCATCAATACTTTAGATGCTTAGGGTAAAATCTTGACCCAGTAGGCAGTTTTGTCATTGACTTTAACGGGGACCAGGATTTCAACTTTGGTGTATAATATAGAATTATAGATGAGATTGGTAGTACTGCTTTATTATTAAGATTACTCAACATTTCCCTTTATAAGACCTGTTTTCACTGCCTTATAACTCTGCCAGACTTCAGCAATTTCAGCTGAAATTTTCCATGCCGGGTGTAATGATGATTTATTTAATTTATTTTTTTTAAATTTCAGCCAGAACTGTTAGGAAATGTCAAACTTTTGAGTGCTTGACATTGCAACCTTAATGTGTTTAACAGTTATTCTATGTGTAATGTAGGTACAGAATTATGTAATTATTCACTGATTTGTATTAGGGTGACATCTAAGAGCTCCAATCAAGATCAGGACCTTGCTGTATAAAATCATCAGGTAGGAAACAGTCACTGGTCTGAAAAGATTACATTCTAAATAGACAACAAAGAGCGGGAAGAGGAGATATATAACTTGCAAGCAGGCAGAACAGTGTGGTAGTCTGAAAGGGTACGTCTACACTTACTTCCTGGTTCGGCGGCAGGCAATCAATCTTCTGGGATTGATTTATCGCGTCTTGTCTAGACGCGATAAATCGATCCCGGATCGATCCCGGAAGTGCTCGCCGTCGACGCCGGTACTCCAGCTCAGCGAGAGGAGTACGAGGCATCGATGGGGGAGCCTGCCTGCCGCATCTGGACCCACGGTAAGTTCAGACTAAGGTACTTCGAATTCAGCTACGTTATTAACGTAGCTGAATTTGCGTACCTTAGTCCGAAGTGGGGGGTTAGTGTGGACCAGGCCAAAATGTCACATTGATTCCAGGACAGTGGTTCTGGAACAATTTGTATGGTGGGGGTGCTGAGAGCCATTGAACCAAACTGCAAGCCCTGTATATAATAGAAATCACTTCAAGCCAGGGGGTGCGGCAGCACTTCAAGTACCCCTGGTTCCAGCACCTATGTTCCAGGATATTTTGGGGGCTTTTAAAATTTATTTTTAAAGTGAGGTTTTGTTCAGAGGAGATTAGCAAAACAGAGACAAAAGAAGGGAAGGGGGTAGGGTAGAGCATATGTAAGGTGAGTAATGGGATGGAGGAATAGCAGCATGGAGGGGCAAGTAAAATAATGTAAAGTTTTGGCATGGGGGAGGGGCTGGGGGAGGCAAGCACACAGTGGAGGGGAGAGCAAAAGCTGTAGAAACCAGTAGGACATATGTCGTAAGGTCCCTGTTGGCTTGTTCCTCTGCATCTCCTGCTGGTTTGAGTTTCTGTGGCTCTTCCCAGGGGTTTCTTTATTTCTTGAGCTGGTGGTCAATGTTATGATGTAAAATCTCATAATTTTAGGGTTGAGTATAAAAATGTTAGCTGATAATACTTTAATCAGGGTAACTTGTCCACATTTTGCAGCAGGCTGTGTACCGTGTATATGTTGTATATGATGCAGTGCAGATCTAAATATCAGTATAATTACTTCATGGACTGTCAGCCCAGCTTTTTAGCCTTATTTCTGAATTTTCTTGCTTTTTGAAGCTTCATTTAGAGCCATAAGGCAGTTTTACTGTAGCCTGCTGTACTTTAGGTTCTTTCTTTGTTTAAAGGCTTTTGAGACTGAGTAATTGCTGACATTTTAAAAATCCATTAGTACAATGAATGCATCCAGACTGATCTTGAGGAGGAACAATAAGGTTGACAGCCCCTAAACTTGATGCTTTGAAAGATCTTGCACTTTATGGAGACCTCACCAACGTTTGCATTCGCACTTGCTGGAGACCACACAGCTTCTGTGGACCTCTGCAACTCACTATGTGCACCTGTGGAGATCCTGCCTACCTTTTAGGCTGAGTAAATGGGTCCATTTTAAATTTAGGTATGGAGTGTCAAAGGCCAAACTATGGAGAGACCATAAACAGGAATTAGCCAAAAGGGCTCAGGCAGGAACTAAATATGGCTCTGTCACATTACTTCACAGAGGACTCCTACAAATGTAGGGCAAGCCATGGGTTAAGCAGTTTGGATAAAATAAGAATCATGTTGAACTGAACCAAATTAACTTTTTACCCCATTTTGGTTTACTTTTTATTTGCTTTGTTTTGCTCACAGCTGCACACTTTTGAGGTGTAATGAGAAAAGGAAATGTCAAATTACATAAAACAGGATTTTCTTGCTTCCTGCTGCTTTGGCAATACTCTGAGAGAATTGAAAAATCTGAAAGATTTTTCTCATGAGATTTCCAAGCCAGTTTTCCTGACCCAAGAGGTCCTTGTATTCTGGATAAGTATCTGAGGATTTAGAGTGGGTAAAGTTATCACCATCTTGCATACTGGAGCCAAATCACAACTGTAACACTTGGGCAGTTTACCCATCACTGCTCATTAGTTTGTAACTTCTTTTGAAGAGGAACTGTTATCAATTATTAATTCCTAATTACAGAGTTTCAGAACTAGGTATAATTTTACTTCAGAATCCAGCATGCTATTCTTGTCAGTCAATACCCACCACTTGTCCAAGTCTGCTAAGGTGAGCTTTGGCCATTTGGTATTGATCATTATATTTGATATGACATCACTAAGTGTTTAGTGATACCATATCAAATAAAAAGACTAATATAATGTTTCTGGTTTTCTTTTTTATTCAGCCAAGGTGCCAACTTGTATTTTTCCTAATGGCACTGCATAACACAATGAAGGTAAAAACTTGTGCATTGAAGCCCTTCTGTAGCATATACTTCTTAAGTCTTTATTTTTGGCACTACTGTAAACTGATGAAAGCAACCAAATTTATACTAACATTTTTCTCTGCTTTTTAAGTTTATTAGAAAAGACTTTATTAAAGTTGGTTTAATAGTTTTGATAATTTCAGAACATGAAACTCAACATTTTAAGGTACAGTATGAGGTAAGCCCTAGTAAGCAAGAAGACAGAGCCAAACTAAATTATAAAAAACATTAGAAAATACACAATAAGAAAAGCTTAAGGTTATCAAAGGTACAGAATCACATGGTACATCTGCCAAATGCTCTTTGCTGGATAATAGCAAAGAATGTATATAACATGCTCTTATGCTGGATTTTTGTTCTAGTCTTTTATTATGCTGTCATGTAGCAAACCCCCAAGAGAAGATCTAATAATAGTGTTTGAACTGGACTGGCCTCGGTCATCCATCAAGTTATTCCAATTTTACGTTTTAGTTTGTCTTTAACCTGGAGATAACATGTTTTTTAATATGATAATCAGTTAAAAACAGTCCCAAGTAATCTACTGTCAAATTAAACACCCTGTTTTTCACTGAAGAAGAATCATACTGAGTATTTCAGAGGGATAGCCATGTTAGTTTGTATCCGCAAAAACAACGAGGAGTCCTTGTGGCACCTTATAGACTAACAAATTTATTCGAGCATAAGCTTTTGTGGGCTATAACCCACTTCGTCAGATGCATGGAGTGAAAAAAAGTAGGCAGGTATAAATATACAGCATATGAAAAGATGGGAGTTGCCTTACCAAATGAGGGGTCAGTGCTAACGAAGCCAATTCAATCATGGTGGATGTGGCCCATTCCCAACTGAATATTGAAACTGTAAGGCATTCACTAGATGCTCATGCTTTTCATAAGTTTCTGATATACTATTGACCTTGAAACGAGCAAAAGGAAACCATATAGAAAACAATTAATTACAGAACCATAAGCATATATAAAATGTTCTTCATAACAAACTTTATGAAAATATTTGTGACCGTTCTCAAGCATTTGAAGAATAGCTATTTGTATTTATCTAAGATGACTGAGAATTTTAATAAAAATAAAAGCTTGACAGTTACCTTTCTAGGCAGTTTTGCATGATTTTGGTTGAAGAGTGAGTTAGTGAAACTACAAGAAAGTTTAACTTTCTTGAGTCCTACAATTTTGTATCATTTAATATGTTTGTGCTTAATTTTTCAAAATAGCAAAGATGGAGGTAGTATTGCAGATTCTAGTTAGGTCTGCAGTTATTGCTGTTGGTTTTAACATCTTCTATATTTACATGTATACTCAAACATGAACAGTAATGTGGCCATCTTAAGCTCCTGCCAATTAAACATCTGTTTGTTGGAAGTGATATTGTAGCCATGTGGTCCCAGGATATGAAAGACACAAGGTAGGTGAAGTAATACCTCTTATTTGATATGTATTTGATCAATAAGATATTAGCTCACCTACCTTGTCTGTCTTATTTAAACATTTATGCAGCTGTATACCATCGTTCACATTTTTGTGTGTGCATGCATGCATAATAGATTCTCACAGATCATATGGGAAGGAATTAATAAAAAGCTATTGTCACAGTTTCAGGTAACTGCACCTATACCTCATCTCCATGGTCCAATCCAAGAGTGACCAGTCAGGTCTCAGACCTCCAGCTGTCACCTGTGTCTGGGCAGGTACCCATGTCCCATTCCCTTCTGACTGTGGGTTATAAGGCTACACAGTCCCTTGCTATACATTGTGATATCCCCAGTCTGCCTACAGCCAGCAGCTGTATCGTGCTTTCTTTCTCAGAACAATGATTGTCTTTTTTACCAGTTACCACACAGCTCTTTCTCAGAAGAGTACATTTATTCTTAGGGTAAAAGCATCATATAGAAAATGTAACAAAACAAAAACCAAAATAATGGATCCTGCATGCACCCTAAATGTATCGGAAATCATGCATCAATATTATGGGGCCCTGGTAGGCTGAAGTCTTTCAAACCCTTAAGGAGGATTGGGGGCCCTAGGACAAAAGTCCATGTCCATTTGCTGGATCAGAAAGAAGCCCTGAGTTTTTTGTCCAGGAAGGCAAGCTTCAAAGCTGGCCTCGGGAGTTTGCGTTAATCACCCCCCAAGTGATTCCAGTTTTTGCAGGAAACAGTGAGACAGAAACACACAAATATACATCACCTGTATTGATAAAGGATTTGAATATTCTACAGATCATGCTATTTGGCCCAATGGCTTTTTGAGGTTTTTGTGGTTTAAACATAATATACAGTTTGATCCCCAGAGATACTGAATGTGGTTGCAGTATCCGTCACATCTCCTTCATAAAGAAGTGGGTGTAACAAGGATGGCTGCAGAGTTCTTGTAGCTGTGTTGGTCCCAGGATATTAGCAAGACAAGGTGGAGAGGAAACCTCTTTTATTGGACCAATTTCTGCTGGTGAAAGATACACGTTTTTGAACTACACAGAGGTCTTCTTCAAGCTTGAAATCTTGTCTCTTTCACCAATAGATGTTGGTCCAATAAAAGATGTTACCTCCCCACCTTGTGTGTCTAGGTTGCCTATATTCACACAGATTGTATGGCAAGGAATTAATAAAAGCCAGCAGCAGATAGACTTTATCAGAGGTGATAGACTGGCAGCAGTAGCTGCATAATCAAGATAATTATCATATGAGAGCACATACTGAGGTGGCTAGCCTTCTACAAAAGGCTCCCGGCCTAAGGCCTGATTCAATTTTTACTATATCTTGTGTTTTGCTATTGATTTCAATATGAGCAGCGCCAGATCCACTTCCTATAAAAATTGTCACTTTATAGCTAGATGGTTGACATCCTAAATTCAGAGATACCAATTGTAATTTTAAAAACTGGTATTGTTCAAAGTGTGCTTATGGTAAGAATACATTTTTGAACAAAATACCTGAGCTGACCCAATCTAAATTGGAAACTATGAATGTTAGTGTCCATTTTTTGGAAATGTGATTGTCTGTTTGTCCTCATTACATAAATTCAGCAGAGAAAACTACTTTTTCTTTTGATTTAGAAGATCTAAAAAGTGCCCATGTGCAGGATCTGAGAGCCTTGCAGATTATTTAAAATTACAAAAACTAAATCCAGTTGAGGCAGATCACCCTTTTTGCAGGCAATAGAACGTAACATAATACTAACACTCCCATTCATCAGCCTGTACCCCTCTCTCTCTGCTTGTTTCAGCTGGTCTTTGAAGAGAAATTGGCTCTGCAGTGTGCCCTGAAAGTCAGCAAATCTGGGCTATTTCGGACCAGGCTTGGGAGGGCACTCCGGAGTCCTAGGCCTTTACAGAGAATGTCTTTGCAAGCCACCCCCTCTCTATTATATCAAGGGCAATCTATCATCAGACTTCCACTGGTCACAGCTCTGTCAGTGTATTCTGGGCTGAGAGGCACTCTAACATATACTGTGATATAAAACATTCTCTATCAGTAAGGCTGGATCTTCTCAGTGAAACAAGTTGCTTAAAATCAGCAAAGAGTTTGCAAATTGTACAGTTTCGGAGGTGTCATTTGTTTGCATTGTATGCAAGTATAGCCTAATTCCCTTAGACGACACTTTGTATGTATCATTTGTAAGGCTGCGAGTTTGTCACGGAGGTCACGGATTCCATGACTACCGGCTGCCGCTGAGGCAGTCTTGGTCCCCCCTGCCTCCAGTAGCAGCAGGAGTTTGGATGTGGGAGAGTGCTCAGGGCTGGGGGTTGGGGTGTGAGAGAGGGTGAGGACTCTGGGCGGCTCTTACCTCAGGGTGACATCCCTAGGCTCCTAGGGGAAGGCACAGCTAGGGGGCTCTGTGCGCTGCCCCAGACTGCAGGCACTGTCCCCGCAGCTCCCATTGGCCGCAGTTCCCGGCCAATGGGAGCGGCGGAGCTGGCGCTTGGGGCAGAGGCAGCTCACAGAGCTGCCTGGCCACACCTCCGCCTAGGAGCAGAGGGAGGGGGATGTTGCCGCTTCCGGGAAGGTAGGGAGCCTGCCAGCCCCACCAACTACCCCCCAGCACCAGTGGGGTCCCAGGCCATGTGCCAACGCCCCCCCCCCCAGCATCCACAGCACCACCCCCCTCCCCCAAAATTTGTTGAGGTATATAGTACAAATCATGGACAGGTCACAGGCCATGAATTTTTGTTTACTGCCAGTGACCTGTCCATGACTTTTACTAAAAATACCTGTGATTAAAATGTAGCCTTAATCATATGCAGCACAGAAAAAGCAATGAAATCTTAAAATCTTTTGGAACATTTTTCTTTTACCTAGTTTCTAACCTTTTCTCTTTCACTCACTCACACACACTTCACTTTATCTCTTTTATAGACTACTTTTGCCTTCCGGCTTTATTTTATATTGTTTTAGTTCCTCCTTGTAGTTCTTTCTAACCTAGATGAATGAACAAGCCACAGTGATTAACTTTAATCCCCAGCCTATTAAACCTTGCACTTGAAGGTCAAATTTAAGCAGAGGCAAATCTATGCTACTTTTAGTAAACTTTGGTTCTTCAAATAAAGCGTGATTGATACTGAATGGCAACAGAATTTCATTTTAGGATATTTCTTGTTCTTCTGGTAAATATTGGTTGAAGGAGGATAATGAGAATCTAAAGTTACTTGTCCCCTTGAGTAGAGGCATAGTTTTCATATGGCTTTGCTGGAATGTTATGAGATTATACCTGGTAGAAATAGTAAAACCATGAGTTCATAGTAGAAATGGAAAAACTTCAGAGAAACTTAAATGAAATTGTTGTTGGTGCAGAGAAGCTTTCAGTGTGAGGACAAATAGAAAAGGACTTCTTGCTCCTATCCATAATAAAAATCCAAAAGCAATGCAGTTTTTTAACAGTGTGGGTCATTAATTATTGGGACAACTTAGCAAGGTTTAAAAAATGTTCTCTAGTTCAACCAGTAATTATGGATTTAAGAATTACTGGGTGAAATTATATGAATTATGTTATGTGGGCGGTCAGACTACATGATGATGATGGTCTTAAAATCTATGAAAAAGATAAAGAAATTATGATGAAAAGAAAAGGCAAATGCAGTTTAACCATATATATATTTTACTAAAATGTATAGCTAGCTATTATAGAGAAGATATGAAATGCAAGATACTTAGGCAGGTAACTTAGTAAGATGGAAGAAGTTGTTTGGAAGTGACGTGAATCGGAATTGCTAAACTAGCTACGTAGTTTGGAACACATTCTCAAAGAGGAAACTTCAGTTTAGTGAAGTTAAGGTTGTTAATAAATAATAGACGGGATTTAAAAAATGATCTAACCTTGCTCGAATTAAGTTGATGGTAAAATCCCATTGATTTCAACACTGAGCACTTTTGAAAAGAAAATCCCAAGAGGATTTAAAAATTAAAAAAAACTAAAATAATATTTAAATTATAAAAATGAAAAGTGAAAATTGTGAAGTAAAACTTTCCATTCTTCTTCGAGTGCTTGCTCATGTCAATTCCATTCTATGTGTGTGCGTGCCCACGTACACGGTTGTCAAAGATTTTTGCCTTAGCAGTATCCATAGGGTCGGCTGTGCCACCCCCTCGAGTGCCATGCTCATGCATTGGTATATCAGGCACTGCCGGCCCTACACCCTCTCAGTTCCTTCTAACCGCCTGTGTCAGTTAGTCAGAACGCCTTTCCTTGCATAGCAAGGGCTAGCAGTTTTGTCTCTTCTGACTTTGAGCCTTAGGGCCTTGTAAATAGTTTGTTTATTGTAGTTAGTGTTAAGTATAGTTAGAAGTTAGAGTCCCATAGGGGACTTTGTCACAGGTGGGGCATGCCCTTGTCTCCAGGATTTAAGCCCTGTTCAAACTGCAACAGGCCTATACCTGTTAGTGACCCCCACAGCAGCTGCCTCAAGTGCTTGGGGGAATCACATGTGAAGGACAAGTGTATCTGTAAAATTTTTTGCACCAGGACCCAGAAAGAGTGCGATATCCATTTGAGGGCTCTCCTCATGGAGGCTGCCCTCTGACCAGCTTCCGAGCCATCCCAGCTGGACTCTATCCCTAGTTCCTCAGCCTCGGTGCATAGCTCACCCCTGGCGTCGGGCTCCACCCAACACTGCTCTCTGTTGCTGGTGCCCAAAAAGAAGACCAAGAAACACAGCTCCCCGGCACCAGGGAAGAAAGGCCATGAGGTATCAGGCAAAGGACCCAGTTCAGGCTGCCAGTCCACACTGGAGCCCTTAGCTCTCCAAAGGATCCACTGCGACTCCCTGGAGCAGGAGGGGAACCAGACTTGTGGTGGGATCGATGCCTTCATAGGCTCTCCTGGTGCCTAGAGAGAAGAGGACTCTACCAGCGCCGCTAGCACTGTGTGCGCTACAGGAAGCGGCAAAGGCTCCCTACAAGGGCAAACCAGCTGCCAAGACCCCCCAGAGGGCAGTTGAGCTCTGCCGATCTCCTGAGCCGAAGCAGTGCTCTATGACTGCGCACCTCAGATCTCCGGCTTCACAACTCAGATCCTCAGGGGCTCGCCCTAGATCACCGGAACCGCGTTCGCGGTCTCTGCCCTCTCAATGTGGTTTGCCTAGGGGGAGGTGCCAGGCTCTGTATTACCAGCACCGTTCACCCTCTCGCTGGTTGTCTTCTCAGTGCAGATGCCTGTCACCCACTCCATGGGAACGATCTCCATTGTGGCACAGTCCCCCCAGTCCTGGCACCAGTCCTCCTATTCAAAGTGCTGATCTCCAGCGATGCCGGTCAGCTGACAAATGCACACATCGACGGCTCCACAGTGGTAACCGGAAATGGATTGAAAATGTAGAAAAACATCCAAAATATTTATAATAAATTTCAATTGGTATTCCATTATTGTTTAACAGTGCGATTAACATTGTGATTAATTGCAATTAATATTTTTATTGAGTTAATTTGTTTTGAGTTAATTGCTTGAGTTAACTGTGATTAATTGACAAGCCTAGTGGAAAACATGTCATGTTTGGTTACCTCTTACAGCTAACTTTGTGGGCATGGTAAATCCTGTACATTTGACCATTTTAGTTCTGTGATTGCAGATATTGGGGTGAATTTCTGATCCTATTGAAGTCAATGGCAAAGCACCCATTTCACTCCATAAATTCAGAATACTCAGACTGCTCACATTGTCTTTATGCTCCATATTCACAGTGACAGGGTTTGTTCCTGAAATAGTTTGATATTATGATGCTTTTCTTGGACACATCACTAATTTACTTATACAAAGCCTTTAGTGAAGATGACTCTTTCCCAGGCCTTGAGCCATCATCTCACTCAGGAAGGAATCAAGAGGTTCTCCCATTCTTAGACCCCCCACCTAGGTTGCAGTCCCCTGGAACTAACTTTGTTTGCCTCAGAAGATCTGACTTCACGCCCAATTCTGTTCCATATGAGGAAATAATAGTGGTAATGGGCGACTAAAGCCTGCTGAAAGCAAAGTACTTTTATATGTAACAAAAGTACTTCAGTGCAAACATATCTTAAAAAAACAATAAGAGAGATTACACAATTCTAGTGTAGAGCTTACCACTCCCTAGATCCATGAAGGCCCAATTTCTTTAGATCGGCTAGGCAGTCTAAACCATATTTAACAAAGATGTTTGCTAATAGGAAGGGATGACTTAACCTTCTTCCAAAGAAATAAAAACAACCCAAATCTTAAACCAGATTGAACCTTATTTAGGATGGAAATAATTTGGATATTGATAGGTTACTTGTATATATCTATAGATTGTTAGCACATCTAGCATGTTCTAGTGGGCCAGCAACTGTCTGTAGATCTCATGAGATCTAGTACATGTATGGTAAAAGAGGAGAGCAGTGGATTATGGGACACACTAAAATGTGCAGGAGCCGCATTATAGAGACCTGAAGAGACCTTCCTCCCAGGCGATATCAGGTGAATCTGATAGTTATGGATAGGGGATTATTGTGTTTAGTTTATCTATAAGAAGACAAGGAGAGGGAATTCTGGAATCAGAGATAGATGGGTCAAGAACATTGGAATAATGGAGTTGAAGGGTCTGACTGACTTGGGAGACAGGAGGAGACCTCAGAAGATTGTGAAAAGCTTTATATACATTACAGAACACTTAGCTGATCCATACTGAATCTTTGAACTATTTGAAGTTTACCCATAACCAACAAATAAAGTTGAATTTGCCTGGATCCTTCTGAATATTTTGGTTGCCTTTGATCAGGGGGTTGAGTTGACTTACCTTTTATCCTGTGTTAGGAATACCGTTTCACTTTTGTTAAAATCTTATTTTAGATAAGCCCTGTACTACATTTATTAATCATGTTTATACAGTGAATGCTTCCTTGTACAGTAACTTATTTGCATCGAGTAGGCTTCCACCTCTGTGCTAATTTAGGAGTGATAATCTTATTTTAAGATTTATGCCAGAAATCTTTGGGATTTAAATGACTGATGTCTGATAACGTGTCTGTTAGTGTTGGGATGTGTAAATGACTTTTGACAGGATCTCAACATTAGCTACTGAATATCTCTTCTGTTCCTATTGATTTTTATGATAGTCCATGTTTTTTAAAAAAACTTCAGCTGATGCAAAATGATGCAGCTACAGTTCTCACTACATGCCAATTATGTGGTCATACTGTATTACTGTGGTCCTGAAATCCCTTCATTAGTTATCAGTGAAATTTTGCATTGATTTTAAGTATTTTCTCACTTAAAATCTTTAATATTTTACAACTCGTCTTGACAAAGCCCTGGCTGGGATGATTTAATTGGGGTTGGTCCTGCTTTGAGGATGGGGTTGTACTCGATGACCTCCTGAGGTCTCTTCCAACCCTAATTTTCTATGATTCTATGATGTATTTTCATCTCCCAATTGTTTACTGAAATTAAACCACATGAACTGACTCCCAGAGTATTTTCTAGTACCGATCAGTAGTTTGGATTATTATAAATCCAATTACAAGGACAAATTAATGGATCCAAAAATCTTCCAAATATAGGTATAATAAATTGGGACATGGCATCTCTTTAGTTTTCATAATATTCCAGTGCAATAAAAAATGGTCTTCTGATAATTATGTTCCATGCATTCCTTCATCTATTCCACAGGCCCACAACCTCTCTTGTATCCCATGGCGATTATAAAAAAAAACAAAAACAAACCTAAGAAAACCCCCAACTAAATTGGTTGACTTTACCAAGAAAATGAGTTGTCCTGTGGTTCTCCGCAATTGAATTACAATATATGTGACTGTGAATCTGATTTCAGGTAATATACTTTGTCATACTGTGATGGAGGAGGCCACTTTCACGTGGCTTCCTGCACAGACCTAGTTTAATCATTCTACGTATGAGGACTATCCTATTCTGGCATGGTTACTGGCTAGCGTTTACAGATTCGTTTTTATATTTCCTTTTAATTGAAGCTTCTGTGTTTTTGGCCTCCTGTCAGAAACAGTTGTGTATTCTTAAGATTAATCAAATGTATTTATAGTGGTTTGTATGCGTTTTGGTGTTTGTCTTCTTTCATACTTATCTTTCCTACCAATAAAGCACATTTACATAGATATATGAAAACTTGATTTCTCGAAAATTAGCATGTCAAACCCCTTTATGTAAGCAGCAGTTTCCTATTTTACAAAACTACATGTTACAAGGAAAGATACAACTTTCTGTTTGCTTGGCTGTCTTCCCAGGACTGGCAAAAGGGTTGAAGCTTTCAGGGATCATATAAAGAACTGCATTTTTAATATTTAAAATGGGACAATCAATTAGACCTGAGGAACTATGTATTCGTGAAAAGTTGTCTCACTGGCTGAGGAAGATGTTAGAATTTATACTGGACTTTCTAAGATGGAGGAGGGGTTGTTATACTTTATTGGGTTATGTAACAGTACGAGCCTCCCCACTTCTGAAGTGTCCACTACTATATATTTAATCCGTTTTATATAACAACATGGGTATTCCTATCATTGCCCTGATTTGTTCATTACCACTGAAGCATCTGCCACTGGCCACTGTCGGAAGACAGGATGCTGGGCTAGATGGACCATTGGCGTGACCCAGTATGGGAATTCTTATGTTGTTGTTACTGTGGTCTCTAAGCACAAGACAAAATTAAATACAACATTAAGCATCCCCAAAAGGCCTTCTGTTCCCTCAATGTCTTTCAATTCTCAGTGTATTTTCCCTTTCTCTTATCTCTCTTCTTTTCTACTTGTGTTCCCTCTTCCTCCCCACAAATTGTTTACTGGTCATGATTAGGGTTGCCAAGTGTCCAGTTTTTAACCAGAACACCCAGTCGAAAAGGGACCCTGGTGGCCCCGGTCAGCACTGCTGACTGGGCCATTAAAAGTCTGGTTGGTACGAGGCTGGCAGGCTCCCTACCTGTCTCTGTGTGGCTCCTGGGAAGCGGCCAGCATGTCTCTCTGGCTCCTAGGCGTAGGGGTGGCCATGGGGGCTCTGCGAGATGCCCATGCCCTGAGTGCCAGCTCTGCAGCTCTCATTGGCCTACCCACAGGTGCCACCCCCACAACACCCATTGGCTCTGTTTGGGCACCTGGGGGCGGCGCGCAGAGTGTCCTGGCCGTGCCTCCACCTAGGAGCCAGAGGGACATGTCACCACTTCCTAGGAGCCATCTGAGGTCAGTGCCGCCCGCACCCAAACCCCCTCCCACACCCAAAGTCCCTCCCGGAGCCCGCACTATACGCCCTCTCCCACACTCCAAACCCCTCGGCCTCAGCCCGGAGCCCCCTCCTGCATCCCAAACTCCTCATCCCTGGCTCCATCTCAGAGCCCACAGCCCCAGCCAGAGACCGCACTCCAACCCCCTGTCCTAGACCAGAGCCCCCTCCCACACTCCAAAACCGTTGGCCCTACCCTCCAGCCTGGAGCCCCACCCCCTTCCCTGGAGCCCATATCCCCAACTAGAGCCCTCACCCCCTCCTGCACTCTAACCCCCTGCCCCAGCCTGGTGAAAATGAGTGAGTGGGGGAGAGCAAACGAGGGAGGGAGGGGGAATGGAGTGAGCAGGGGGTGGGCCCTTGGAGAAGGGGCGCAGCCTCGGGATAGAGCAAGGGTGTTAGGTTTTCTGCAATTAGAAAGTTGGTAACCATAGTAATGGTGGGAGATGCTGTTACAAAAGAAGCTTAAATGAAGAGGTTAAGTCTTGCATTTAGAGCAGAACAATCACTTACGGTGAGGTGAGTGTGTTCTGCTCTAATGCCATGGCCTTCCTGTTGAGACTGCCCTCTCCACCCTAGGGTCTGATTCATGGCCTGTGGAGCATAAATTTTTAAGTAGCTTATGGATAGATGGATGCTGCTGATTGAGGTCTGGCTTTCGTTCCTCTTGCTCCATTTGGTGTCTGTAGGCTCAGTAATTTTAACAAGCTTCCATTAATTTTGCTTTGCAGCCACTTAACTTCTCTGTTATGGTTCCATACTCCCTGCACACCTGCCAAGGAAAATGGATGTGTGGACATTTGCCAAGATCTTTAAAACCGGCTAGTGATTTTTGGGTCCATCAGATTTTGGGTTTCCAATTTGAGACGTCTTAAAGGGTCCTCATTTTCAGAATCCAGGTTCTGCAAGAGTTGTCAGATTGGGCACCCAAAATCATTCCTAACTTAATAAAATATTGGCCCTTGGTTCCATCTGAGTGATGCTGGCCAAACTGCTTGATGAAGTCTCTTGGGACTTGGATGGGTAATGCACTCCGTCAGTTATCTAGGTATATTAGTCTCTGATTTCTGAACAGACATGCTAACATCTATGATTTTGTCTGAAGATAGCAATCCATTTTAGTATAACCTATGCAGTGTGAATAGTTGAAACAATCTGTTGGCTGTCTGTAGATGGATATATTAATTTTCCCAAGTTCACAGTAATTGTAGGATTGAGAAAACTGATCTTTTCTCTTACATTTTCCATTTTGATTCTGAAGGCTGAATAGAAATTGTTGAAAGCTTTATGGAAACTTGTTTAATTTGTCTTCACGGTCTACCCAGATAAGGATGATATCTACTTTGAATGGATAGTATATCAAAGGGCTGGTAGTGCATGGTATTAATTTGTTCCACTTCATTATCTATCATGAGTGAATTTCATTGACTTTTATTTCACATAATAAAAGCCTAAAATATGCTTTCTTCCTTTAATTGAAAATCATGTTAAAATCACTTATATCCTTTTTAAATAATGCTTTGTCATTCCAAGTACACAGAAAAGTCAGTAATATATACAACCCCATCAGTTATGCCCTGGTCTTGGAAGTGTGACAAGTACTGTAAAAATCAGCTTCAGATAACACAGACACACTATAATTTGTCACTCTGTTTTCACACGGATAGCTGCTTTTGTTTTGTTGTTGTCCTTAAATGCCAGTATAAAGAACCAGTTGCTAGGATTTCTGATCAACATAGGTTTAAATAGTTGGATATTTTTCTCAGCTGGTGAATTTTCGGAAATATATGGAGATTTAAATGCACAATTCCCATTGCCATGAAAGGATGTTGTGCAGCTAAATTCCCACTCAGTCCTTTTGAAAAAATACCCCCAGATGTGTTCTCCTTCCTCAAGTTCTCTTCCTGAGCTCATGATTTATTTGCGACATTCACAGAAGGCAGGAAAAGAAGTAAAATTCTCAAAGATGGGCAGTGAGGTAAATAATGTGCTGTAATATTGCAATTTATTTTTCGTTAGGTTTCGGGTAAATTGTGCCTTTAAGGCAGAACGCCAGTGGAAGCTTCTGTTGGAAGTTGTGCTTCAGACAAGAATTTCAATAATATAATGCTTTTGGGAACACAGACACTGTGCCACAATTTGACAGGATACAGCATGCAATATTGCACTCCCCATAAGCAGAGCCACCTTGCAGATTGGGGAAGGGCTGCGTTACGTCTCCTTGTGATCCCTCTCTTTCCCATGCTCCAGGAAGTGCAAGAACTGCAATTGCCTGGCCTGTGAACAAAGGTAGGCATGGGAGGAAGACTGCTCCTTGTGTCCACTTATTCTTCTTGAACGTCCACATAGGGCCGAGTACAATCTTGCTCTTTGGATATAAATTCTGGTTATACACATACATTCTTTATTCATTAAAAACTGTCTACACAAGCAATGCTATATTTTAAACTTAACAACTGGGAAATAGTTGAAGGTGTGAATAATTTTATAATAGCTGCAGAGATTTTGATCAACATCTCCTTGAATCTTTTACTACAAAACTTATGGAAAAGTGTCATAGAATTTAATAGGGGGAAAACGAATTGAGTTTGATAGAGTACCGACAACACTCTAAAAATCTGTAGAATTAAATAGCGATCTTATGTTTATGAACCATTCTACGTGTATTCTATGACAAGGATATAATTCTCTATTCAATTTCATAGAAGGGTTAAAATCATAAAAGGGACTCAATTTTCTGTTGAATTCTTAGGTTTTCCCCTAATTTGTTCAAGTACTGTATCATCAGCTGCCTTGTTCAAAGGAGGTTAATGTCCTACTTTCCTCTAGACACTCATACAGTTCAAACTCCTATCCCTTCTTCCAAATTTCACCTTCACTTATACTGCTGCAACCCCACTTACTTTAGTGGGATTATTAACTGACTTCAGACTTTGACTCTCTGAATTTTACTAAAGGATCAGCACTTAATTATATGAAGCCAGATCTGTGGACAAGAAAATTTTGTTTTTCGTCGCCAAGTTTCTTCCAAATTGTTCCATTAGAGGAGGTGGCATGAGAAGATGAGATTTTGTTCCCCACATGTGAACACCTCAGAAGAAGGCAGATGTTGTAGTGCTCCAAACTCTGCAGATCTTGGAGCCACTGGGTGATAAGAGCCTTTTATGCTGGCTCTAGTGTCCTCTAACTCTTACCTACAACTTGTGGCCATATTACCTTTCATGGAGTTTCTACTAGGTGCTGATGGGACAGTGTGCATCTTCCCACCACCTCATTGTGCAAAGCCCCATACTTATGGAGGATATTTTTTAGAGACTTGGGCATGTGGATATGGTGCCACCATGGTGGACAACCCCACTCTTTTGCACAGCAGGGATAAGAAACTGTGCATATCTAGAGTTATTTCTATTCATTATTGCAATTGTTTTTTTGTATTGTGCTCTGAGTCCGTAGCTGAAATGTCTCCTTTTGTCACACATAGTAATGCACATGATCATTATAAATAAAAATACACATAGAAGAATGTGAGATAGAGAAAACAATTTGCATGAGTGATTCAGCTGTTTGTATTGATTAGGAGAAGAACAGCAGTCCTTTGAAGTGCAGTAGGTTACTAGAGTTAAGAAGGATAGCTATGCTGGATGTTTGTTTTTTGGAAGATGTGTATTCTGTACAAATAACTATTAAAAGGCCTATGCTCTTCATATAAAATTCAGAGTGTCTGTTCTATATTGTTTCTCTTTGGAGTGCCCTGCTAGAGACCAACTTTTAGTCTTTTCCTCCCTACCAATGTGCTGGTATGCACGAATGCAGCATTTTTCTGTGTAAAAGCCCTCAGTTCTTGTAGGGACTGAACAAAAATACGACTTTCTGTCATTGTCTCTGGCCATTGCTATACAGAACTGTTCTATTCCATACACTGTCGTTCTTTGGTAAAGTTACTCTGATGCTTCACATCCAAAGAGTTAATTGTGTTTAGAGACCTTTTGCAGAAATGTTTCAGTATGTTGTGGCTTAGGGAGTCAACGGACAAAATAAGGAAAAGAACATAAAAATCAGGCCTGTAAAACAGATCAGAAAATAAAGATCTATCACCATTTCCCTATAATCAAATATCTTGAAAAACGTCTCTGCCATGATTTATTCAGGAGGTCACTGTCATTTCTCCATAAACAGCAGCACCAGGAGTATTCGGTTACAGAGATAAATAGATAAGTTTCATTCTCATTTGCTTTTGTAGTGATTCTGATATGGTTTTGCATGGAAAGTAGGCAGAGAACTTGGTATCTATTTATACATATTATGACAATAGAAAGTATACATTATGTATGAGGATTGTTGCACTTAATTTCTGAGCATTACTTTGTTTTTCATTATCTGTATTGAATTTTGTTTTTCACTGTATGCACCAAAACTCTCCTCGGAGAGCCATGTATCCCCATAAGCCCTCCTGTATGAATTCAAGCAATAAAACAGTCTGCAAAATCTCACAATTCTGACATTTTATAAATTCTATTCATATTGTAGATTTGAGATGTTGACTGTTGATGCTGAGTGTTAGATAAGTCCTCTTAGTTTTATAAAAAAAAGTCTTAGGTTTGTGTGTGTTGTGTATTTATATTTCTGTTTTATATAAAGGGTCAGATCCACAGATGATGTAAATTGTCATCTCTCCCTTAATCTCAATTTATTTCAGGTAGGTGATTTTCAGAGTATAAGCTCAGAGGTATTACTGCTTTGCTAATTACTTCACTATCGAAAATCCTATATCTAAAACCAAATTAATTCAGATCATGTGTTCAGAAAAACAAAAATACGTATAGCAAACTAACCAGTGAAAGTAGGCTTCGTCTTATGACATTTGGAAGGACATGAAAAGAGGATCATCTAATTATGGGCAAGGTTGTTGAAAACAAAAATAAAAAGTGCAAGAAATCATTTTAGTAATCTAATGAAAGTCTCTTTCTCTGAATATTATATATCTTTCAGTGGCATTTTTCTTTTTTATTTCACTGAATATCAACTTTGCCAAGAGACTTATGTGCACCCCCAATGTATATTGGGCTGTTAGTAGGCATATTGGCTGTATTAGTAGGAGCATTGCCAGCAGATCGAGGGAAGTGATTATTCCCCTCCATTCGGCACTGGTGAGGCCACACCTGGAGTATTGTGTCCAGTTTTGGTCCCCCCACTACAGAAGGGATGTGGACAAATTGGAGAGAGTCCAGCGGAGGGCAACAAAAATGATTAGGGGGCTGGGGCACATGACTTACGAGGAGAGGCTGAGGGAACTGGAGTTTAGTCTGCAGAAGAGAAGAGTGAGGGGGGATATGATAGCAGCCTTCAACTACCTGCAAGGAGGTTTCAAAGAGGATGGAGCTAGGCTATTCTGAGTGGTGGCAGATGACAGAACAAGAAACAATGGTCTCAAGTTGCAGTGGGGGAGGTCTAGTTTGGATATTAGGAAACACTATTTCACTAGGAGTGTGGTGAAGCACTGGAATGGGTTACCTAGGGAGGTGGTGGAATCTCCATCCTTAGAGGTTTTTAAGGCCTGGCTTGACAAAGCCCTGGCTGGGATGATTTAGTTGGTGTTGGACCTGCTTTGGGCAGGGGATTGGGCTTGATGACCTCCTGAGGTCTCTTCCAACCCTAATATTCTATGATTTTTTTTTCTGACTCTGCAAAAATAGGCTTTAAAATGTCACTGACATTTTTGTAATAATACCTGAGCAGAAAGAGGCAGACTCCAGGGATTTAAAAAAAAATACATTTCTTGTGGCTTTAATTTTTGTTCTAAGGATACTATGAATAAACGTTCAGTTCCTTCTGTAGTAGATGATGCTTACTTAATACAGTGGTTGCCGTAAAAACACGTAAGTTACCCACCATTACTATACAGGTTTAGTATAGTATTTCTATGATTTCCTGATTTCCATATACTTATTGCAAGTAATAGCTGTGTAGAGCTGAGAAAATAACTTGTAGCAAGTAACTTGACAAATTTAGTTTTTCTTTTTTTGTGAATTGTCTGTGAGCAGCTTATGATATTCTCAAATATGTTTGTCCAGTGGTTTCAATAAAAAAAACTCTTGGTCTGTGGTTTGCTCACAAACAGTTAATTGTGAGCATTCAGAATTTAAATGTGAGTTTTGATTGGACAAGGAGGTTACATGGTATTGTTTCTGCTTAGAGGTTGGATGACTGTAATTCTTAGACTCAGGTTTCTGGTGTTAACACTTCAAACTGAACCTCAACCCAAAGCATTTTTTTTGTGTTCTATGAAAAGACATTCACATCTGGGCTTTCTCTTTGTGCTTGTTAGCAAATGCAGCCAACCTACTGTGTATTGCAAAACACACAGGCGTACTGTACAGTAGCAGATTAATTTGTAATTACTTACTTTATACTTTTTGTGCTTTTAAAGCAATGTTAATTTTTAAAAGAAATAAATTTGCCCTGGGTGTGAAATGCTGATATTTTTCTATTTCCCGTCTTTCCCCTCTTTTCCTTCACTCTGAGCACCTTGACACTTTCTTGCATTCTACATTTCATTTATGACAGGAATTCCACACAAAAATTCTCAAAGCCACTTCATTGCCACCATTGTCTCTTGTCTTATCTTAGCTTGTAAGCTATTGGGCCAGCCATCGTTTCTTCATTTTGTGTAAATACAGTGCCTGACACAATGGGATCCCTGGACATTGTTCCATTACAAATGATGATTTTGATGAAGAAAATCCTGCCAAATACACAATTCCCTTATAGTCAGGTATGTTAACATGATTATTATTTATCAGAAGCCACTGACATGCTCTGTTCTGTTCCAGACACAACATATCTATCCTTAGAAATGTACAGTCTATCTGATATTGTTCAGAGCAGTTAGATCCTATTTCTCCTCTTCTGTTATATTCTGTTTTCCTGACCTTTTGTCTTGCCTATTTAGTCTATAAGCTCTTCATGGCAAAGACTCTCTTACTATGTGTTTTAATAGGGACTCTGATTTCAGTTGGGCCCCACCCAAGGATATTACTGTAATACAGATGGTGCTCATTATTAGCTACAGAATTGATGTATTTTTTTATTTATTTTTAAATGTTGTTGTAATTTTTGTGGTTTCCTTTATCTTTATAACTAAATATCAAGGGATTAGTTAAAATCGCAAAGAGAAGAGATTTCCCGTAGAGGTTGAAATCCAGGTTGATAGTCCATCCTTAGCTTATTTCAGCTGTGTCTTGCTTATGTCCAGTAATTTAATGACTGGTTGCTTTCTCTTAATGCTGTAACTATGCTGTAGTTTATGAACGGCTATGGGTATCCTTTGAGATGGAAGGTGTTTTTTATAAATGTTAAAGAGTATTATCTATTATCTCAGACTATTGCACCATCTGCTGGAAGCTTAGTGAGATGAAATAAAACAATATGTATGGATTGTTGTTGTTGTACCATGTTGGTCCCATGGTGTTAAAGGGACAAAATGAGTGAAGTAATATCGTTATTGGACCAACTTCTATTGGTGAGTGAGATAAGCTTTTGAGCTTACACACAGCCCTTCTTCAGATTTGAGAAATGTACTCCAAGTGTCACAGTTAAATAAAAGATGGAACAGATTGGTGAACATAAGTAATCAGGGTGGATTTGATTTAAATCAATTATAACAAACATTAAAGCCACAAGAAATGTATTTTTTTAAAAATCCCCGAAGTCTGCCTCTTTCTTCTCAGGTATTATTACAAAAATGTCAGTGATATTTTAAAGCCTATTTTTGCAGAGTCAGAAAAAAAACCATAGAATATTAGGGTTGAAAGAGACCTCAGGAGGTCATCAAGTCCAATCCTCTGCTCAAAGCAGGACCAATACCAACTAAATCATCCCAGCCAGGGCTTTGTCAAGCCAGGCCTTAAAAACCTCTAAGGAAGGAGATTCCACCACCTTCCTAGGTAACCCATTCCAGTTCTTCACCACCCTGCTAGTGAAATAGTGTTTCCTAATATCCAACCTAGACCTCCCCCACTGCAACTTGAGACATTGCTTCTTGTTCTGTCATCTGACACTGAGAACAGCCAAACTCCATTCTCATTGGAACCCCCCTTCATGTGTTATGAGAGAGGGACTACACAAGCTCCTGATCTGCCTTTTATATACTATTCACTACTTTACATACTTTTACCATATTCCTCTTATTTATCTCCTTTCTAAGATAAACAATCCCAATTTTTGAGTTTTTCCCTGCCCTGTTCATTTCCATTACCCTTCTCTAAGCCCCCTTTAGTTCTGCAGTATCTTTTCTGAAATGGGGTGACTAGAACTGCACACTGTGTTCCAGAAGTGGCTGCATCATGATTTATAGAACAACACTGTAATATACTCCATATTATTCTCCATCCCTTCTCTGCGCATCTGAACATTTTTTGTTTGCATTATTTGACCATAGCTGCACATTGAGCACAGGTCTTCATTGAACTGTCTAAATTAAAATGATTCCCAGGTCCCTGCCCTGAGCTGGTACAATTAATTTAGAACCTTGTAAGGTGTGAGAAGGTTACATTTTTCTCTTTAATATGCATTACTTTGCATTTATCAACACTGAACTTCATTTGCCGTCATGTTGCCCATTCACCTACCCTTTTTAGATCTCTCTCTCGAGTTCTGCACAGTGATCTCTGGTCTGAAAATCATGCTTTTCACAGATCCTTACCAACACCCCCCACCTTCAAGGTAATTCATAAATATATTAACTAACACAGAACATAGTACAGAACCTTGAGGCACCCCACTGTTTCCCTTATGCCATAAAAATTGACACTTTTTAAAATCAAATTCATTTTCTTTTAGCCGTTTTTTGATCCATGACAATATTTTCTGTCACCTAGGATTTTTTAGCTTCTTTGATAACCACTTGTGAAGGACTTTCTCAAAGGCTTTTTGGAAGTCTAAATAAATTATGTCGACTGGTTCACTTTTGTCTACTACTTCAGCGGTTCTCAAACTTCATTGCACTGCGACCCCCTGCTGACAACAAAAATTACTACACAACCCCAGAATGGGGGACTGAAGCCTGAGCCCACCCGAGCTCCACTGTCCCAGGCAGGAGGTGTGGGGGGGGTCTGCAACCTGAGCCCCTTTGTCCAGGGTTGAAGCCCTCTGGTGTATGCTTCAGCCATGAGCAGTGCGGCTCGGGCGTTGGCTTCAGCCCTCTCCTTAATTTCCTGTGTACAGGTATAAGGCTTACTGCTCTGTAATTCACCACATCATCCCTAGAGCCTGTTGTAAACACGGGTACCACATTGCAACCCTCCGCTCCTCTGGAACAATAGCTTTTTAAAATGAGATTGCATATATTTGTAAGCAGCTCAGTCACTTTATACTTAAGTGCCTACAGAACTCTTGTATCTATCTCACCTGGGGGCTTTGTAAATTATCAGTTTGTTGTAGCACCACTTCTTCTGATACCTCAATCTCTAATAATACTTCATCAGAAACGAACAGGTCCAATGCAGATATCATCTCCACATCCTCTGCAGTGAAGACTGATGCAAATAAATCATTTAGCTGTCCTTATCTTCCTTAATTGCTCCTCTTTAACCCTTGATTCTTTTTCAGGCATCCTACTTCTGATATATTTAAAAAATCTCTTTTTCGTTTTTACAGCTTCAGCTATTTGCTCCTTAAAATCCTTTTTGACCCTTTATGACCACACTGCTATTTTTAGTGTGCTTAGCTCGATCACAGCTAGTGCATGTTGCTCAGCTCATACTGGGAATTACATCTCCCATCTGCAGTGTAGATGTACCCAAAAAGAGAACCGGCAGGACAAGTATTAAACCAATAAAGCTAAATAGCAAAGTTCAAGAGGCTCTTTGAGCCAAACTAAAATCCTTTAAAATGTGGACATTTGACTCTAGTGAAGTTAATACATAGGAGTCAGAAGGCAGTGTGTAAGGGCTTGTCTTCACAGTATTGTTAGCTCAAGCTGTTACTTGAGTTTCGCCATTAACCCAAATCCCATGCATTCCCATGAATCTTTAGTTCCAATTACGCAGTGCTTTAAACTCAAACTCACTAACTCGTTGTGGGGTTGGGTTGAAACTCAAGTGCTGCCGATGCTGAAGCTAGTGATACGGTGTTGATGTAGCAGCACAAATTACAACTCATCATCAACTACACTAATCTGATTTCTCTGCTAATCCAATCATTGTTGATTGGTCAAATTGAGAAGTGAGATGGGAGAATGTGAGGGAAAGAAAGGAGCAGGAAAGGAAAGTGAGCATACACTGAAGGATTCATTTGGAATTGGGGAAGATCAGAGGAAAGATTGAATGTTAATGGAAGTGGAAGAGAATTGTGGTGTTTGTGTGTGTGCGTGCATGTGAATAAAAGGAAGAAAATGGCTAAGCAAGAGAAGAGCAGATATTTTAGGTAGGATCAGAGTCGGCACAATAAGCATCTCACAGAGCAAATGCAAAAATTTATATAGATTCTGTCCTTCCTCTTTGTCCCTGTACAATTGCCCCATTGTGTTCTCTTTTTACCCTATGGACTGGGCCCTTTGGGAGGGAGCTGGTCCAACTCACCTTGGCCTCATTAACAGCCTCTCAATGGGGCCTCATAGAGTACATCTACACTGAAAAAAACAAAACAAAACATGGTAGTGAGCCTTAGAGGTGGGGTCAGCTGACTTGGGCTCACACTATGGGACTAAAAATAATAGTGTAGACATTACTGCTTGGGCTCCTAAACCTGGTGAAGGGGAGTTCTGATCCTGTTGGAGGTTCAATACTCAGAAGAATCAAAAGAACATTCTGCAAGGGACAGGTAGACAACAGTACAGTGTGCTGCCTTCCCAAATCCAAGACATGAGACATCCCTCTAAGATTGGATGGGCTTCTGAAGTCTCTGGGCAAGAATCCATTGATGATGGTTCATATTACTACCAATGATGCTGTGTGTCAGAGTATCTTGCAGATGATAGATTACCTCAGGAAACTTGAAAATGTGCTGACGAAGAATATCTAGACAATCTTATTTGACATCCTTACATTTTCATGAGCAAAGGAAGACAGAAGGCATAAGATTTTGGAAGTGAATCACTGGCTACATATGTGATGTAGGGGTGGAGGGCATTGGTTTTGTGGATCACTTACCCACCTTCTGTGGGGAGAGAGGATTGTATAGTTTGGATGGCCTCCACCTCAGTAGAAGGAGGACCAATCTTTTTGGTGACAAGCTGGCTGGAATAGTCAGGAGGGGGTTAAACTAGTAGCAAAAGGGGAAGGTAAGAAGATAGAAGATATTAGCACTCAGTACAAAATCAAGATGTTGAGAACAAAATTAACCAAGGAACTAAAGAACACAGAGAAAAAATTCTTGAATTTCCTGTACACCAATTGTAGGAGCCGGGGTAACAAATGAGGAATTGGAATTGCTCATTTATGAGCATATAA
>NW_020664417.1:72193884-72270956 GCF_002925995.2 Terrapene triunguis
TCACTGATAACTCAGCAGAAAATGATCTTGAATGCTGATGGATCAGTGTCCTAACTAGTTGCTTTGTCTGATAGAGGCCACCAAACAGGGCTGCCCAGAAGGGGGGGGGGCAAGTGGGGCAGTTTTCAGGGGCCCCCACGAGAGTTTTCGGCGGGTCTTCAGCAGCAGGTCCTTCAGTGCCGCCGAACACACCCGGAGCGAGTGAAGGACCCACTTCCGAAGACCCAGAGCTTCTTCCGCTCCGGGTCTTCGGCAGCAATTCGGTGGCGAGGGCTCCTTCCGCTCCGGGTCTACGGCGGCAGTTCGGCGGCAGGTCCTTAACTCACTCTGGGACCTGCCGCCGAAGTGCCCCGAAGACCTGGAGTGGAAGGACCCCTTTCGCCGAAGACCCCAGGCCCCCTGAATCCTCTGGGCGGCCCTGCCACCAAATAATGTGCATAAGGAAGCAGCCAATCTACAATGTGTAGGAGAAAAAGCTATGTGATAACGGTGGAGTTCAATTTCCGTGACACATGCTGGAGGTCTCATGCTGCCAGTACTAAAACATCCTGGGAATTTATATATAGATGACAATTTCCTAACGCAAAAAGTGTTGCTCCTAATTTGGGGGTATTCCATATTAGACCTTGTGCTAACAGATTAAGACAAACTGATCACAAAACTAAAAATTAATGGTAGTTTAGTTACAAGTGATCATGACTTGATCACATCTATAATGTGCAAGATGATTAAAGTTCACACTAGTAATATATATATACTTTGTGCTTTAATAGGACCAAGTTCACAAAGCTGAAAACCATTCTGAGACAAATCAGCTGGGAGGAAAAATGTAATCAGAAAAATGTGAATGAGAATTTGGAATCATTTATGAACAACTTAGAGGAGGCCCAAAAATCCACAGTCCCACAATCGAAGAAGGCTAGACTAGTTTAAAAAAAAAAAAAACCAACTTGATTTAGAGGGGGAGTGAAGGTAGATGTAAAAAAGAAAAAATAAAACATTGAAGATAGGGAAAGCTGATGATAATGAATATAAATCAGAAGTTAGGAATTGTAGAAAATTGATAAGGGAAGCCAGTGTACACTAGGAGAAATCTATGGCCAGCAAAGTTAAGGACAATAAGGAGTTTGGAGCAGGAAAAGAATCCTGACAGTGGTATTGGTCCATTACTAGATGGAAATGGTAGAATTATCAATAATAATGCAGAAGTGGCAGAGGTGTTCAATAAATATTTCTGTTTTGGGGGAAAATAGATGATGCACTCTTATCATACGGCACTAGTATTTTTGGAGGCTATTAAATAGAAGCTGCTAAGGTTGGACATTTTTAAATCAAAAGGCCTAGGTGACTTTCATAGAAGAGTTTTAAAGGAGCTGGATGAACTGTTTGGTGGACCATTAATGTTGATTTTCAATAAGTCTTGGTGCACTAAGGAAGTTTCAGAAAACTGGAAGAAAGCTAATGCCAATTTCTAATAAGGGTAACCAGGATGAACCAGGTAACCAGGCCTGTCAGCCTGACATGGATCCTGGGTAAGATAACCAAGTAGCTGAGACAGGTCTTGACTAGAAATGAACTAAAGGAGAAGGTAATTAATACAAATCAACATGGGTTTATGGAAAATGGGTCCTGTCAAACTAACTTGATATCTTCCTTTTTTTTAATGAAATTATAAATTTGGTTGATAAGGGTAAGAGTGTTGACATAATATACTTAGACTTCTGTAAGGCATTTAGCTTGGTACAGCATGATATTTTGATTAAAAAAACTGGAATGATATAAAATTAAGATGGCACACATTAAATGGATTAAAAACTGGCAGATTTCAAAAGAGGGAATCCTCACTGACTGCTAGGTAACTGATTCTTCTTCGAGTAGTGTCCCTATGGCTGCTCCACTGTAGGTGCGTGCACCCCGCACTGTTGATCGGAGAATTTCAATAGCAGTCCGTCCTGCTCACACTGCCCCCCGCCTTCCAGACAGCGTGTGCAGGCATTTCTCCCTCAGTTCCATCTCTACCTCAGAATCAACCAGTGGAAACTCTAAAGTAGAGGGGAGGAGGGAGGGTCTGATAAGATGGGACTGATGGATATTATACTCATTTAATATATATCATTGGTTGATGTCATGTTTCCTAAAATGTTTGTGAAGTTTTATTTTAGCTCTTTCCATTTGTACTCTTTTTGAACTTAAAATTAATATTTCTGAAACTTATACTGATCTACACTTGATCCAATCTCTACTTTTTTATTCATTTTTTGCAACATATAGGATTTTCAGTTTGTTATATTAGTTTTGTAAACTATGCAGCTGCACAGTCATTTTTTTTCATAGCTCAGGGAGGCTCACAATGACAAATTTTGAAAACCCCTGCTCTAAGGCATGTTTTCTAATCCTTTAATCATTCTTGTGGCTTTTCTCTGAATCCTCTCCAACTAATTAGCTGCACCAATGTAGCACCTGTGGTAAAGACACGCTATGCCGACAGGAGAGTGTCTCCTGCGGACACAGTGCAGTGTGGACACTGCTTTAAGTCGATGTATCGTACATTGCTCAGAGGGGTGTCGTTTTCACACCCCTGAATGATGTAAGTTACAGCGACTTAAGTGGCAGTGTAGACCAGTCCTAAGTTCTTGGGTGGGGGTGACTACGCAATGGGTGTCTGACATGTCACAGTTTCTGAAAGAGTCCTGCATGGGACTAGTGAAGAGCCCTGCAGCTCCCTGTCAGAGTAGGGTGGGCTGCAGCTCCAGCTGTTTCATTTACCTCATCCCCTGAGGTGTACATGGCCCTTCTGTATGAGCCCCAGCCATCCATCTGACAGCTGGAGCTCTTACAAAGAGCACACAACTCCTGCCTCCTTTTTCACATTCCTGTGCCTCCCATAGTTTGAGAACTGCTACCTTAGGGTGATTAGACTCAAGGAGCTCAATCTATTTAGTTTAACAAAGAGAAGTGTAAGGGGTGAATTGATTACAGTTTATAATCATAGAATCAGAGTTGGAAGAGACATCAGGAGATCTAGTCCAACAGTTATTTTCTAGGTAAATTTGTGTGTGTGTGTGTGTGTGTAGTTGTCATTGTCCTGTTCTGTGTCGTGTACCATTGCATTTTCGTGGCTTGGGGTTTCATAGTCAGAACTGGTTCAGACAATGCTGCCATATCTCAGCACCACCGCATTAGAAACAAACTAAAATTCCAGTGTGACGTTTGCTGCTCATGCTCTGCGGCCACATTTGCATGAATATGCACTACTTCACGTTGATTGAGCTCTGTAGTGATAACTTTACTCCTCTCTGGAGTTATGCATCTCTGACAATTCCACAAGTTATCCATTATTTGTTGGCCAGTTTCATCCATTAAGGCCACTACTCTCTTCTCTTACAAATATCTCCTCAGGCACAACAGAAGGAATGGATCCTGAGGAGGGACTTGTAAGAGAGCATGGAAGTGGCCTTATGGATCAGTTCATAGATTTTCTGATTTAGCAGGCCATTCTCGCATCCGGCTGTCAGTGGTCAATGATCCTGGTTATGAGTATACAACAGAAAGAATGACTTATGGTAAAATGCAGGACTACAGGAGAGGAAGATATGGTAAATAATTTCCAGGGCTGACCTATGTTAGAGGGATCCTTGGCGACTCACAAGAAATAAGCTTATTGTAGTTTTTAATAAAATGTCCATGGGGACGCTTTGCAATTGGCTGTGAGCTGTCGTGTTGGCTGCTGTTACTAACAGCAATGTGGAGAGCACAGATAGTGCTAGCCCTATTCTGTTGTGTTGCCTTTTGTTAGTTTGCTCTGATAAGGCTCAGTATGTCAATTAGCAAAATAGAGCTTAGATCAAAAATAGTGGAGAGGGATATGTTTGGCAGTGGCATCAAGCCCTATTTGGCTTGGGTCCTGCTATTTGAGAGACTGTCTTTCTCTGTATTTACCACCATGACAGTTGAGATCTGGTTTTCAGGTTTAAACACCAGGGCGCTTCCACAATACAAGTGACTAGTAATACAGCATTGTTGCTTCATAAAATCTTTGTTGGTGGCTGTCACCACTGTAGGTCATAACCCATTAGAAACTGGGTTGGAAGCCTTTTAATAATTGTGTAACTCTGACAGGTAATCACACTATGTGTATGAAAGATTCTCTGTCTGAAAATGGGATAGGAAAAGTGAAATAAAGAAATGTAAAACTTCCCTTGGGGCCTTTTCCATCCTACTTTCTTCCTTGGCTTAAGTGCCATAATGAAGCTCTCGTGATAAAACTAGAAGTACTTTGTTTATGCCTACTCATAATTCAGCTGAAAACATGTAGGGGATCTGTACACATTTCAATGGTTTGAGCTATCCCATTTGCTTTTTTTGTTTAATATATATACTTAACAATCAGCACCAGGAAAAACATAATTACAGTTCCTCGTTCTAACATACCCTCTAAGAAATGTGGCTCAAAATATGAATCTGAAAAAATCAGAACAGAGGAGAATATCTTTTAAGATGCAGACTGAGAAATAGTATGACAAAAATCCGTTGTACTTTTTTTAAGTGTACATTTTCTTAACCGTAGTAAATTGCTATGATATATAGTTTTGAAAAGATAATCCCTAATCAGTAGTCAGTTTGTTTTGTTTTTGCCATCAAACGGAATTTTGTTGCTTTAGTTAATGAAATGCACTGTTTTCAGAGTAAAACAGAATGCTCTGTATTTTCCTGTGATGTTAATTCTGTGTTAATTGCTATTTAGAAATGTGGAAAAGTTTCCATTTGCCCTTCACTAGTCCAGTGAGCTGAAAAATTCTGAAGGAAATGAGCCACCCACATTCTGGTCTGAAGGTGATATGAGTGATACTTCATATTAGCATTTAATTAAATTGCAAATATTATGCTAAAATGTGGAAGTGCTGGCAAAAGTTGAATAACTGACACCCTTATTTAAAAGCCAATAAATTAAAAAGTTAACTAATCTGGAAAAAATGAAATCCTTAACTCTCTCAGCAATTAACCTGTGCTCTGCTGCTAAAATGTTATCTTGATCCTCCAACAATCCTACTGAAATTCATGACAGCTTTGAACACTAATTTCACAGCCTTCTAGTCTAGGTTAATGGCATTTGACTATAACAATGAAGATTAATTGGGTTTTATTCATTCTATAGTAGTAAGGAGATAATATACACTTGGAACAATCACAGATGTCTGATGTCTACAAATACATTTTAGATTAGTGTAATAGGATGTTCATTCCAAGGAGGATATTAATTGCAATTTATTAAAAAGTTGATCCCATGTCAATTTGATTGGGGAACACTGAATGAGTCCTATTCATTGTGTACATAGAAAGATTGGCAGAAGCCTTTTTCTGTGTTTGTGTTTGAAACTGCATATTGCTGGTTATCATTCATTTCACTCATCAATTGCTGGCTATTGTAGTCAACACTAGAGCTGGCCAGCAAATGGGAATTGCTTTCTGCAGGAACTTTCATATGAAAAATCCCAGTTCACATTTTTCTGTTAAGAAATAATTGTTTTCCAGCACAAGGGAAGTGTAAAAAAAAAAAAAAAAAAATCTAGTTTTCTATTTTCTTATTGTTTTCCAAACTTTGACAGTTAGAAAATTATAAGAAAGTTTGAGAAGTGCTTTCCACACCCACTTACTCACACTTTCCAACTGGAAAATAACTCCAGGTTACTTTCTCTTACTTAGAGCATTTAAAATGTGAGAGTAAGTGTTACTTTTTAAAATTGAAGTGTTACTTGTTAGCATTTTTACAAAACTTTTTTCCTGCTTCTCTAAGGGAAAAAAATAAAGTGAGCAAACATATGCATTTCCCTCATTTCAATTTTTTTTTTTTTTTAGAAATTAGTGATAAGTTTTTCTAGGAGTGTTTAATTTTGAAACTTTTGGAAAAATGAAATTATTGGTCAAACTAGATCTTTTGCAAAAAAAAATTGTCAACACTATTTTTGAATATATACTTCATCCAAAAAAAAACAAAACAAAAACCAAAGCTCTAATTAGCTGAGGCCAAGATTTAAAAAATGGTTACCTAAAGTAACTCTGCTAGGGTGAGATTTTTTTTAAAGGAGATGGGAGGTACAGCCATTATTATTATTATTATTAATTATGCATATTACCATAGCACTTAGGTGCCCTAGTCATGAACCAGGAACCCATTGTACTAGGTGCTATACAAACACAGAACAAAAAGATGATCCCTACCCCAAGAAGTTTACAATCTATCTGTAGGACAAGAGACAACTGATGGATACAAGGGAGTAAAAGGAAACAATGAGACAATGCTGGTCAGTATGATAGATGTGGTCTTTACATGTCAACAGGCAAACCATGATCAAGTTTTTTTTTGTAGGCATCATGGCAAGAGAAAACTTTGAGGAAGGATTTGAAGGCAGATAAGGCATATGGCTCTCATTGAAATTAATGAGAATTGTATGTCTAAATATCCTAGTGGATTGGAAAATCTCAACCCTAAATCTATATTTAGTCATCTGAATAGTTGGAATGATTTTCAAAAGTGCTTAGCACCTATCAGTTTGACTAACTTTAGTTTCAGTGAGAGTTTCTGGGTACTCTTTGCATTTGAAAATCAGGACTTATGATCTAAAGTTTTAAAAATGACTAGTGATTTTTGGTGCATCAGTTTTTGGCTACTCAACTTGAGACACTTTTTTAAAGGGGGCCTGACTGTCCATGGTGGGTGTCAGTACTTTTGAGGTACCTCAATTTGAGCAGCCAAAAACCGAAGCCTATGGTTTCACTGGTCACTTCTACAAATTTAGTCTTAGGAATGTAAGTTCAGGGTATTGGCCTAACTGTTTTTAAAACTGTAATTATGCACAGATCTATGCTGTTTGGTGTGATGGGGGAATGACAGGCTTTGTTTTAATTGTTTTTTTTTTAATTGGAACCCCGGTAAACTTTCTGCCATTAACCACTTGAATTTGGGATATTCCCATTGCATCAAGGTAGAAAGCACCATTATCGTTTGGTGTACCTTAATATCCATTGCTTTTGAACGAATATTAATAGATGAAGGGAGTATGAGATGTGTGGGAGAGGATTACAGGAAAAGGGTTAACTTTTTTATAGCATACTAAATGTTTCATATTTTAGAGGAACTTAATTTCCACACGCCTCTGTTTTCCTCATAAAGACTTCAGTATTAAAGTTAGATTTATGCATTTAAACAGTAAAAGTTTGAATGTGATAATGATGGTGATGATTTTACATTTATGTAGCACCTTTTATCCAAAAGTGAAACTTGACAGCTGTGTAACAGTGCACGGCAACATTTACACGGCTGTAGATGGCAAGCGAGGACGAATACTTTTAACTATTTGGAGCTACAAGGGAAATATATATGTAGTAACTATATTCTAAACAGATTTACTGAATTTATACCCTGAGGTGCCACAAATTTTGCCGTATAAATGTTTTGTATTTTTTTTTAAAGAAAATTAATTCATTATCTCTAAAAGGTCCAGAAAGCACCCTTGAAGATGAAATCCTCTATCTTCTGAATGGTTAAAGACATGGAGGACATTTTCCTTCCCTTCCCTAACCCCTCCAAGGTTCTTCAGCTCTTATTTTAAAGGAACAGCTCTGATTTGAAGAAATAACTCAGACTGCCTGATCCAAAGCCCATTGAGATCATTAGAAAGATATTCTTAGGTTTTGGATCAGGTCCAGAGTGAGAAGATAGTTTGGTGTTCATATCCATTCCCTCTGACCTTTGTGATTGCTAGTAAGAATAGTCAATTGAAGTGTTTCTTATGAATGTAGACGCCTGTGCATTAGAATCTGGATTGAGATCCGCAATTAACTTCACATAAATCATTGAACAGCCATCAGACAGTAATAATTTTTTATCACTACTTGAGCTGGGCTTACTACCATAGAATATTAAAATTTGCAGTCCTAGCATTATGATGTTGGCAAGTTGAAATCAGTTTTTAGTTACTTTAGGGTTATATTGAAGTTAACACAAAATTACATATCAGGTACCCTATTATAATCAAACAAGCTTGATTTGCAAAATAAAATGCCATGTGGTTTTATCAGCATAAATTTGGATTAAGACTTCTAAAAGTTCTTGCTATAGAAACGTTATTTTTTGGAATTTTTGTATTGTTTTATTGATCTATTGTGATAAGAATTGTTGATAAAGATTAACTCTATTAGACCAGCCAAGCTATCTGAAAATCTATGCAGTAGGAGCAAATATTACTTCTTTATGTATTTAAATATATTTGAAAATACGATTTTAATTACAACTGATATTTCTGTGCCTGTTACTTTGCATTTGTGTTACTTTGGAGAGCCCAGTGTTACAGACCAGAAACTGAAATGGCCATGACTTTGGATGCCAAAGTCTGAACCCTCTTCAACTTTGAGGTAGTTTAGATCCAGATCCAAACTTTGTTCCTCACACTTTCTCTAAAATGGGTTAAATTGGAACACCAAATCAAGTAACCCGTGAACTTCAGGGAAGTTTGGATTTGGATCTAAACTGAAAACCAAATTTTAAAGCTCAGGCATCTCTCTTCTATAAGCTAATTTCAATCCTACTTTACTGCTGCTTTAACACCCAGAAGAAAAACTGTGTTAATGTTCAAAGTCTTCAGGGAACTGTCGTGGTTTATGGGTTAATGAGATGTTATTTAGTGCACCCCACGGCTAGTGCTAAAAACTTCTCTTTACATTTATTTAAACAGGCAGAAAAAATTGCAAATGAGAAAAGCTATTTTAACCCATTTTGTACTATGATAAAAAGTATTAATTGGGTTATAACCAAAAAATCCTACACTTAACAACTGCTGCTTTTGTCAAATCAGTTTCCGAAAAACCAAACAAACACAGAGGAACAGATAGGAGAGTCGAAGGAGATGTTAGAAGGAGACGTTAGGAGAAAATAATGTTTGTTTATAGTCAAATGGTTCATGGGTGGTGGTTTATTGTTATTACCTCCAGGTAAAAAGAGACAGAATTCCTTTCTTGAGTAAGCAGTATGTCTCCTTTTGATTCCCCTAAATTTTAGATGGCTGGATGATGAGAGAAGGCCCGATTCTCAGATGATATGTAGTATTTCTCTTTACAAGTGTCAGGTGAATAGACAAGGACAGTGTATGATATGTTGTTAGATTCAAGAAACAACATGTCCATATGCTCAGTAGACTTTAAATCATTAGACTTGGAGTGGAAATAAAGAAAAGGAAAGACAGTGGGGGGAAAAAAACAAAACCAATAAACAGAACTTCCTTCAACGTCTCTGCATTTTTAGTTTTTTTCAGTTCAAGGAAAAGTCTCCAGGCTGTTGTGGCAGTCCTTTCTGAACTTCCAATTCTGAACTCAAAAGAACACAGGCTTGGACAGTCTTGGAACATACCAATCAGTCCAGTAGACCAAATAGAGTTCCTCTCTGATGTTACTCTGGCTAACAATGGTGTGTCTTCTCCAGGATCAATGTTGTAGTGCATAGGTCATAAGGTGATAGCAACTTTAATGACCGCTTTTCCATAGGTATGCCAACTCTGTCAGTTACACTATAATGATGTCTTCAGAAGGAGGTCCAGAAAAGCAACTTGAAACCATTCTTACTTTCCGTTTTCTTTTATTTCTCTTACCTTTTTAAATCTTTCATTTTGCAGGACTACGTAAAATGAGCAGGGTTTGTTTAAATACTTTATACTAAAAAGAAAGCAGTAACAGAGTGAATATATAGGAAAATTATGTCATTGATTACTCAAAGAATAGCTTGAGTGTTAGGTTGAAATTTCATTGACTACAGTTTATATATTTGTCTCTCTGGAAATAAGTGGTGTTGTCTTAATTGTCATCTCTCTTCACATGCATTTTATTGACTGTAACAAGGCACTTAGGAATGTGTAATCAGACATGGTCAATAAGCCCAGCATGATGTTTTGATAATATATATTTGATGTTATGTCCTGTCAGACAGCTAATGTATTTAGTTAAGCTTTGTGTTTACATACCATACTGCAGACAGTGGGGTTCTATTGCTTGGGAAATCATACCACTTTCACTGGGTCAGATTGTAACTGATTTCCGCACACAGGACTTGGGGGCAGCAGCACCTATTCCCTTCTCTTTTGTGCTGCCTAAATTGCCATTCTCTGCTATATCCTCATGTGAGTAAGGAATGAGCAGTTTTTAAAATAGCTGTTTTAGTTTTAGACATCAGCGATTTGCAAGTCCAAAGGGGATATTAAAAATAAATAAGGAACAGGCTCTTCTAATGCCAATTAACTTATCAGAGAAGGACCAAATCTTGTCAGAGCTTCTCCTGTTGTTTCTCCCAATAACTGAAATTTTTCTGTCACTGAAATGTTGTCCGTTTTTGATTCTTACAAGACATAATCCTCAACACATCTTATTGGACTCCTGAGAGGCTCCATCTGTTACCACTGTAGATAGAAAATGCTGGAGATGCAAGTCTGCAAACATATCACACTGCATACATGTGTTATAATCACATTCAAAAGTAAAGACAAATTGGATGATAAAGGCAAAACATTGTTCTAGTCATGAATAGTGCCTTTCTCATCCTATGTTTGCCAGGCTCTGTGTACTTGTATAACTTGCTGATACTCCTGGGTGGGTCATCAGCAGTGAGGATCAAACCGGGATCTCTGGATCTTAACTGAGGAACCTCTGCTGCCTGAAAAACCCCAGCTCTGTTAGCAAAGTTCTATAGCAGATTCCTCAATCTCTAGTTGTCCTAGCCACCACTAGAGAGGGACAGAGTGCCACAACAAGCAGGCATAGTTTATGCTTGTCTGAGGGATCAAAATCTTTCTGAAGGCATCTCCAAATTACCTTCCACTGGCTTAACAGTAGGCTAAAGAGTTGTTATAGGAACTGCCGTAGTTCAGCTAGTCCAGTGTCGTGTCTCTGATGGTGACCTGTATCAGATGCTTCAGAGGGAGGTGCAAGAAACCCCATAGTGTATAACTGTGAAACAAGTAGAACCAGGAAAAATGGGAAAGCACCACCTCTTATTACTAGAAATGTTGGCTGTAAAAAAAAGAATATCTTGGATAAACTACAATGTTTCTTTATAGCAGATTTCAGAATTAATGGGTCTTTATAGACGTGCTGTTTGCTAGTGTGACTTAGGCCTTGCCTACACTAATCAGGGACACCATGGTGGAAACTATAGCAATAACCTGGATTCTAGCACTGTTTCCATAGCATGGGAAATGGGGCCTCAAATGAATGTTTTGCCACAGAATTTGCAAAGCAGACGCAGTAAGTGCCAAGTTTCATTTCAGGGTAACTGCATCTGTGGTTCCCCTCAGTTGTTCAGCAAGCAGTTCCAGTTCCCCAGTTGTTGGCTTTCTGGGTGGAGATGCGTGTCTCTCTCACTCCCAATTGGGGTATTTCCAAGATGTACAATTCACTATTATTCCCAGCACAGAGAAGGTTGCCTAAGGATATCTGCTTGCTTTCTGTTCAGAAACCGTTAACAGTTGTAATTGCTCCCGTTATAAGTATCTGTGATGGGATGTACTGGTCCCGTGGGGTTAACTGCGCATTGCAGGCCAAGGAAGCCATGCCCCTCTGCGTCTGCTGTGCATGCTCAGCCTGGAGGCAAAATATAAAAGGAAGCAGCCCAGCTCAGTCTGGGTAGGCTGCTGAAGGGGAAGGATGCAGACTGCAGGCTCTCTCCCAGGAGATGCTGTAGGCCCCGACTGCAGACCCAAGGCATGCTGAGACCCAGACAGATTCCAGGCTGCCTGCGGAATCCAGAGAAGGGATTGAGCCGTCACGAGCTGCACTGCCTGAGGGCCCCAGAGACCCAGAGGAACCGTGGTCCATCGTTGAGGAATCATAGAATTATAGAATATCAGGGTTGGAAGGGACCTCAGGAGGTCATCTAGTCCAACCCCCTACTCAAAGCAGGCCCAATCCCCAACTGCAAGACAGGAAGACAGGGTAGGAAGCAGCCCAGGGGCCTTAGACATTGCTTCAGTTGGGGAATCGGGGAACAGGTCAGCCTGTTTCGGGAGGATCCATGCTGACTCAGTGGCTAACACCCTGGCCACTGCCAGGGCTGTGGCCTGGGACTCTGAGGAGCAGGCAGCGACGAGTCTCCGTACCTCAGGTGCCACACTCCCCTAGTTGGTGCCCCATTTCCCCAGTGGCCCAATAGGCCAACACAGCCACTCAGAGGTGCACAGCTTTATTGACTCCGGCCTATAGGCCACACAACCCCCACAGAGATGGGCAACTTTATTGACTCCGGCCATTGAGCCACGCTGCCCTGAGCAGACGGGCTGCTCTATTGACCCTGGCCGTTTGGCCACACAGCCCGGCATGGAAGGGCTGTTTTATGGATTCCATTGGGCCACTGAGCCCTGGGTGGAAGAGCCATTCTATTGACTCCAGCCACTAGGCCATACTACCACATTTTATAGTAAGGGTCACCAGCATAGCACCTAACCAGCTGTGATACAGCCTTTCCCTTTCTTTTGACCATACATCACCCGACACCCTGTGATGAGGTGTATCTACCGTGCGTACCACATAGTTCTTCCAATGCAAGCCTATTTTATTCTCAAAGTAAAAAACATTACAGAGAAATCACATTAAAAACAATTAAACCTACACGCATGCTAATAAACTTATTAGAATTAACCCCAACCATAACATGGATTCTGGCAGGCCCAGTCCTTCTGCCTTAGTCTAAGGATTGGGTCCTTCTGTGGACCAGGGATCCTATCCGATTGTTGGATCAGGAAGAAGGCCATGAGCTAGTTTGAAACCAGGTTATTTATCCAAAAACCCTTTCTTTGTCCATTGGTCCCTGGAGAATCCAGTATGAGCTAGTCTATATGTACTGGAGGATGGCCTCTCTGGAGATGTTACAACTATTTGCCTATTCTCCTATTTACCCTTTCCATGAAAATACATGGAATAACACACAACAGCGTTTTTAATACAATAAACTCTAAAGAAGTTAAACCTCATTTAATTAGTTTTAACATAACTTAAGTTTGTCAGGATATTGCAGGAAATTGACCATCTATTACACTGTTTTTACTCAGTCAAAGGACTATACAAACATTAATTCATCCTCACACTGTCCCTGTGAAGTAGGCATTTATATATATTATCTGCATTTTACAGATTGGCATACTAAGATGCAAAGGTGAAGTGACTTCTAGAGCTGCTAGGAACATTTTCAGTTAAACTTTTTGTTTTGTCAAAGTCAAAACATTTTGCATAGATATATCCATATCAATGAAGTTTTTGATGAGAGGGTTTCTGAGGTCCAGGTGGATACATGGGGGTGGAGGGAAGCTGAATAAAAAATGTAGTCTTTTTAACAGAATTCAATTTTTTGAAAACCATAAAAACTGTTTTCTTTCCATTGTGGAACAAAAACAGATCTTTAAACCTTGACAGTTGTTGCAAAATGGAAAAGTCATTCTCCAATCACCTCTGATGAATTCCCCAAGGCCACAGAGAGAATCTGTGACAGAGTTTGCATTAGAAGAAATACTTTCCTTTGAAATAACAAATTTCGTTGGTCAATATAACTCTGACATAACACTTAGACTTCTGTAAGCCATTTGACCTTGTGACATTCTCATTAAAAAATTAGAACTATGCAAAATCAAAATGCACATAATAAATAAATTAAAAACTGGCTAACTGATAGACCACAAAATTTAATTGGTAATGGGCAATCTTCCAAGAGTGGATCTAGTTCTAGAAAAATGCTCAAAAAGTTAGTTCTGAGCCCAATAACATTCAGTATTTTTATCTGGAAGAAAATGTAAAATCTAGTTTGTAGATGACATGAAGATTGGTCAAATGGTGAATAATGAAGAGGACAGGACACTTACACAGATTGATCTGTATTGCTTGGCAAGCTGAGCATAATCAAACAAAATGCTAACAGCCAAATGCAAAATTGCACATCTGTGAACACACTTACAGGATGTGGGACTATATCCTGGCAGCAGTGACTCTGACAGAACTTGGGGTCATGGTAAATAACCATTTAAACATGAGCTCCCAAGATCAGAAGGCTAACATCCCTGGATGTATGAGCATAGGAATAGTGAATAAGAGTGAACAGAGAATGATAACACTCCATTCCACTAGTATCTCTGGAAGCTGTTGAAGAAATGCTACTAAAATTAGGCATTTTTAAATCAGCAGGTCCAGATAACCTGCATGCAAGAGTTTTAAAAGAACTAGCTGAGGATCTTGCTGGACCATTAATGTTGACTTTCAGTAAGTCTTGGGGAACTGGAGAAGTTCCAGATGACTGGAAGAAAGCCGGGTGCATGCAAATAATATTCCTTTTAATATGCCGTGTGTGTGTGTGTGTGTGTGTGTGTGTGTGTGTGTGTGTGTGTATATACACAAAGAATATAGGCCATGTTTACACAGTGGGGGGCGGGGAGGGTGACTCTATCTTTGGAGGAAATTATCTGAAAAGATTTGGGGGTTATGGTGGATAATCAGCTGAACATGAGCTCCAGTGTGACACTGTGGCCAAAAGAGTTAATGCAATCCTGGGATGCATAAATGGGGGACTCTTGAGTAGGAGTAGAGAGGTTATTTTACCTCTGTATCTGGCACTGATGTGTCCAGTTCTGATGACCACAGTTCAAGAAGGATGTGGATATATTGGAGAGGGTTCAGAGAAGAGCTACAGGAATTATTAAAGGATTAGAGTGATAGACTCAAGGAGCTCAATCTATTTAGCTTAACAAAGAAAAGATTAATGGGTGACTTGATGATAGTCTATAAGTATCTAATAGGGAACAAATATTTAATAATGGACTCTTCAATGTAGCAGAGTAAGGTATAACATGATCCAATGACTGGAAGTTTAAACTAGATGAATTCAGACTGGAAATAAGGTCGGTTGTCTTAACAGGTGTAATTAACCATTGGAACAATTTACTAAGGGTTATGGTGGATTGTCCATCAGTGACCATTTTTAAATCAAAATTGGATGTTTATCTTAAAGATATGCTCTAAGAATTATTTTGGGGAAGTTCTATGGCCTGTGCTATTCAGGAGTTCCGCGTAGATGATGGTATTGGTCGCTTCAGGCCTTAGCATCTATGAATCTAAAGCAGGGGTCAGCGACCTCTGACATGTGGCTCGCCAGGGTAAGCACCCTGGCAGGCCGGGCCAGTTTGTTTACCTGCCGCGTCCACAGGTTCGGCTGATCGCGGCTGCCACTGGCCGTGGTTTGCCGCTCCAGGCTAATGGGGGCTGCAGGAAGTGGCGCGGGCCGAGGGATGTGCTGGCCCGCCAGGGTGCTTACTCTGGCGAGCTGCATGCCAGAGGTTGCCGACCCCTGATCTAGAGCAATGGTTTTACTTCTGTAATGCTGACACCACTACTGGCACAGTGTATTGACTTCTGGCATCCACACTTGAAAAGGGATGTTGAAAAATTAGAGAAGGTTTAGAGAAGAGCTACAAGAATATTCAAGTACTGGAAAACACACCTTAAAATAAGAAAAGAACAAAGCTTAGTCTACTTAGCTGACCAAAGAAAGATTAAGAACTGACTTGAATCACAATTTTATAAACAGAAGGTATGGCGCAGGATAATTCTTAAACCTATCAAATAAAAGCATAGGAAGATCAAATGGATGAAAGATTAAACAAGAAAAATTCAAAATGAAAATAAGGGCAATTTTTTACCAAGGCAGGATAATTAACCATTGGAACTGCTTATCAAGAGAAATAATAGATTCTCCATTACTTGAGATCAGTTGCCTTTCTAAAATAAGCATTGTAATTCAATCACAAGTTATTGTGATTCTGGAGTCAAGACTGGATTTACTTAGTGAAGTCCTGTGGCTTACTTTATGCAAGCTGTCCAACTAAATTACTATGATCACCCTTTTTGGCCTTAAATTCTGTGAGCTAGCAGTCTTGGCCTCTGGTCCTGTGCTCAGTCTCTACTTCTATAAAACATATCATCACTCTAACATCCACAAAGAACAGACCTGGGCTTCAGTTACCAAGGTGAGTTCTGAAAAATCCTCCCAGTAAATGGCATGGGACTCAGTTTTTCAGCCTAGAAGTTGGTTCTGCCTTTCAAGGTGTACATAGATTTTTATTTGTTGCTCTGGGGAGAAAAAATTTTAAATATGATATTTAGATTACTGAGCCATTCCTTCTCATGGCGGATTCAGGACACACTTTCTCTTGTTCATTTCTTTCATTTTCTTTTTAATTCTACTTTTCTCCATGCAGAAAATGCTTCTGCTAAATAGCCTGAAATTCTCCAAGCTACCCGCTGAGCTCTGGAAGGCAGAAGAGCCAGTATACAGGGAGGGATATTTCTCATCCCCTCGTCTCTGCTCTTCCAAGCTTCAGAGAACACCTGATGATGATAACCCAACACTTTACATTTTACTTAGACATTTTTCACCCTTTAAAATATTACAACTTTGCCTGTACAAAAAGTGCTAATTAAAGGGAAAAAAACCCTCATACATTACCAGCTAGAAACCAATTTTATTTCTTTGTAAGTGTCATACTGTGTTCACACTTGACTTCACAGATGAATTTTCTCTGCAGACTTAACTAACAAAGATGATGAAAAGAAAATATAACACTACAGGAAAAATTTGTAACCATAACTATAATGGTGCCACATGCTACTTCCTTGAGGCCAAAACTAACTGTTGGAGGGAATTCAAGGAGCATGCTGATGATAATGATACTAAAATCTCTTATTGTGTATAAATATCCTCTCTACTGCCCAAAAGACATGCAATACCACCTAGGCTGTATACTGCAAGCTTGTTCCTCTCAAAATGCCCATATAATAAAGGAATGATGCTTGAAGGTACTGCTGCAACCTTATGTTTTAATATTAACAAATAGCCCAGTGATTTGGTAGTAGTAACTAAATCTTAATCGGAGTTTTGACTTTCATGCTAGCTTTATCATTTTTAAATTTAGGATATAGCTGTTGCCATGTAGAGGAATGGATTTCTTGGTTTGTTTGTAATCTTTAATTCAAAAATTGCTTTTAAAGAACAAAGACCAGATAATATCTAATTGCAGTTTGTATTTCCATCAGAGACAACACTGTTGTTTAGAATATAGGACTGGGAGTTAGCAGGTGTGGGTTCTACACCCAATCTCTGGCACTTCCATGCTATTTGGCAATAAAGAAGCCTCATAATTTGTGCCTCAGCTTCCTTATCTATAAGTGAGGGGTGAAGAACCTTACTTGGATACCAATTTAAAGTGTCTTTAGCTCCTAGGATGAAAGAGGCTATGTAAGCGCTGTTGCGCTGTCTAGAGTGGTTCATGACTATGAGTGCCTGCCTCAGGGAAGACTGTCAAAAAACAGGGCAGACAGTCCAAACTGGTTGTGTGTTCTATAATTAGTTTTCACCAATCCAGTAACAAATGTGAATGCCTGAAGCCACTATAACATTCTTACAATGGAGTCACAGACGGATCCCTTCAGCCTTCCAGTCTATCTTGCCACCCAGACAAATTGGACTTAGTGATAGTTGGTGACCATACATCAAAGATCACAAAAGATTCAGGTTCCTTCCAGTCCCATGAGATCAGTCACTTACCCCAGGTCAATTTGTACCTCAAATCTCACACCAAAGACTGTTGTAGCCAATCCTGTACTAAACTAACTAAGGATGTATTGACTAGGAAAAAAAATATGTTATTTATAGGTTAAAGCAGGCAATATATACACAAATGAGTGACAACCTATGGTTACAAAAGGTGGCAGAGTGGTAGTAATCTGTCAGCACTAGATGTCTTTTAGGGCTAAGCCAAGTTGACCCTGGGGATCTCTGTTTCTATTTCCCAGCTCCAGCCCTGTGAGTTCACAGAGCAGTAGAGATGAGAAATTTTCATGTCACCTATCTTTGTCTTCTTTCAGAATTCAAGCTGATGGGATGAGTTTTCTTCCATGTAGCACCTTCATGGGTTTGAGAGGGCCATTATGGTTAATGTAATCTTTGTATTGGGATATTCCACAATGGCCCATTTAGTTTTGATAACTCTCCTTGATGGGCAGTGGACTATTCCTCCTGACTGCGTTCACAGGTTCAGGGCAAGCATTTTTACAGTTATAAAGCAAAATTTATATATCATCTTATAGCATGGGATAAAGATATTACAAGTGAAATTTAAGCATGCAGCAACTTACATGCATTCCATAGAGAGTAAACACATTTTTGTAAGTCTAATACCTATTTTGAACAATACTAACATGCAGGTGAACTGGTCTGGTTTCCAGTTCTGAATTTGTCAGTGCTCAGATGATGTCTATAGTTTTGGCATAGGTTGGCACGTGGTCCACCAGCATCACAAGTGTGAAGTATTATTATTAAGGCCATACCACTAAGCTTAACTATGACTTGTGCTACACCCTCTTTTTCTTCTTAGGTGAGCAATAATTCATCCTCCATTTGTAAATGTAACCTTAAGGGTTGCCTCAGCTAGGTGCTCCAAGATAGGTACTTTTTTTTTCTTGTCTGCTTCTCCCAAGAGGCCTGAAGTACAGCTTTGAAGGAAAGGCAGACCCTTGAAATACTGTAAGACAAATGATCCAATAAAAAATCAAGGTACATTAAGAAAAGAGAGGTAAAAGCTTTGACTTTCATAGTTATGTCTGATTTACATAATTGTGTCTTTTCATCTCCAAAACAGGCTACTAACACTTGCACTGAAGGAAATTTTCTATTCCTCAACAGTGAATTGATAATACTGATTTGTTTGTCAAATCATACAGACTGATTATGTGACCAACGGCTGTCTTTAATGTTAGTTAGAACAAGTGCAATTATTAATTCCTTTGAGACCGGACATGGGCAAATAAATAATTAATCATTCATACATAACTTTAATTTCATTCACTGATGTGCACCAACATAGGATTGGATTTGCGATTGCAGTTTTGTCTAATATTTTTTGTTCAGGTTGCAAGTAACTTTCCATATGGTGACAACTGAAGGGAACTTTTCTCCTGTGTTACTTTTATTCACAACTTATGGTAGTAGTCTAAGCTACAGCAATACATATCAGCAGGCCTGGCTCCAGGCATCAGCAAAGGAAGCAGGTGCTTGGGGCGGCCAATGGAAAGGGGCGTCACGTCCGGGTCTTTGGCGGCAATTCGGCAGCAGGTCCCTCAGTCCCTCTCTTCCTCTTTGAGCTGCCGCCGAAGTGCCGCCAAAGAGGAAGAGAGGGAGCGAAGGACATGCCACCGAATTGCCGCCGAAGAATGAAGCAGCACGACTGAGCTGCCACTGAAGTGCCGCCAATCGGCTTTATCTTTTTTTTTTTTTTTTTTTTCCCCTTTCACCGCTTGGGGCGGCAAAAAAGCTGGAGTCGGCCCTGCATATCAGTAATTAGAGTAGGTACTATGGCCAAAATTCATCAAGATTCTTAAGCACAAGTCTAACTTTAAGCACTTTAAGTAGTCACATTTACTTCACTGAGAGTACATATATGCTTAATATTAAAATGATCTTAAATACTTTGCTGAATCAGGGCCTATATTACTAGTATCTTTCAACTTAATTCGTTGGGGGAGGGGATCAGTTTTCACACCCAGGTGAAAGGTTTAAGTAAGACGTATATAGTGCATAGAGTTGTGTGTGGACCCTCTTTATTGGGAAGAATTTCATATTGGATGAAAATAATTTAATATTATAATTCAGCTTGGCAACATCTTCAGTCCCATGTAATTTTTATAATATTTGTTAAAATAAATTGTAAAGTAAAAAGTTAAAAAACTCTTATTTGGATTCTTCTTTTTTAATCTTTTGGGTCTAATCCAATAGCCCTATGAGTAAAACTAACTGAATTAATGAAATATTCAGGACAAGTTCTAAACTGTATAAATAATTAAAGATAAACAGGCCTCTTTTACAGAATGCTATACTAATATTGGGCTCTCTCTAGATATCCAGTCAACATATTAACAAATGACATTCCAAGTCAATGTAGAGATCACAAATCAAATCTGAAAGCTAACCTGCTTGCCACTAATATTTACTTGGATTTTATTTAGACACGATTAATTTTGTGTCAAAACACACGTACTTTAATTTTTCTACCTATCAGTATTAAACTTCATTTTGCCAAAATTCACAAAGAAATATTGAGTCAAAAATTACTTGAAATTAAACTATGAAAATATGCACACATTTTTCCCAGTAGGTTTTTAACAAACTTATAACAGCTTTTTGTCATGTTTGAATAGATTTTTAAAGGATGAGGATAATCCTGTTGCTGGAGAGATCTTCCAGTTTGCAAATGAAAGGGAAAATTGAAGTTGCTCAGTTATCAGTAAGACCCGTAACATTCATGTGAATAACATAGTCTCTAGATTTTATTACTAATTTACAAGAAGAAATGGTCAAGTTCACAATTTATTCTGAAAAAGAAGGGATATCAGTATTTTTTGTGGCCTTCCTTCCCTACAGAAGTTTTATGTGGCTTGTTTAGATAAAATTCTCCTGAATTATTATGTGTAGGCCAGGCACTTAACTCAGTTTACTATAACAGCAGTCAGGGACGGCTCCAGGCACCAGCGAAGGAAGCAGGTGCCTGGGGCGGCCAATAGAAAGGGGCGGCACTCCGTCCGTTATTGGGGCGACACGTCCGGGTCTTCCGCAGCACTTTGGCGGCAGCTCAAGTGTTTTTTTTTTTTTTTTCTTTTTTTTTCTCTTCACCACTTGGGGTGGCAAAAAAGCTGGAGCTGGCCCTGACAGCAGTATTTATAAGAACACAGATTTTGTTTTTCTGTTTCATCCTTGCAGCTAATGGCTGCATCTTGTTCTTTGTAAATTGTCAAGAACCGCACTTTCGCTGTTTCAAGAGAAGGCATTGTTGGAAGTGACAGGAGCAAGTACTTTTGCATCATTGTGGTTAGGGATTGCATGCAGTTCATAACTTCCGTTACTGAAATTCTATTTGATAGCAATATAAGCAACATGTTAAATATAGACTATAAATAAGTGAATACGTGGAACAGAAAGCTATCTAACCCAGGTGATGACTGATTAGGCATTATGGTATTGAGGATTCTGAGGGGAGAAGAAAATAATCCAAATGTGTGAGTGGAAATCACCAAAACTAATAGAAGGGTTTAATAGCTCCTGGGAGGGAAGTAGGAAGAATTAAGTTTGGTCAAACAAGGTGACTGAAATGAATCAATCAGATCAACTTTTTTCCCCTTATGAAAAAATTGTATAGAAATTTTAATTTAGTTGAAACCAGAAGAAATTAAATCAGGTTCTTTATAAATTACTCTAAAATACTGTACAACTAAATAATGAGTTCTGAAGGTTTTTTAGCAAATTCTAACCCTGCTAAAGCTTCGTTAAAAATTCTGCAGAAAGAGTATTCTTTAAGTTCTGTATGAGTTTTTCATAAGGCTTATTTCTCTATGGCCCAGATTTATTCCTACTTTAATGCTATTGATGTCAATTAGATTTCTTAAATCAGATTTTTGGTGGTGGTTCATTTATAGTGAGTGTGAAATAATATAGATAATGGCAGTATTTGGTGTGAAGACCTCAGAGAAGATCAGCATGTATGAACAGGAAATTAACTTTTTAAAAAGGCAAGCAACAGTATTTTGAATAGATGTTTTCTAATGTTTGTTCTCTTCTGATAGTGATTTATTTTTATCAAATCTTAACCCATGCTTGCTGTAGGAATTGTTTGAACTTGCATCTCCAGATGCACTGAACAGTAACTCCCATCCTTCTGTATTTCATTTTTGAGCCACTTTTTTAGGATGTAACTAGTTGGTGGTACCCTTCAAAGCTTGATGAAAATATACAACTGCTGTGCTTCATGATATTTCTCTGTGATTGCAATCTGTTTCTGGTCAGTACCCCCCTTCGATTTACATTTATAGAACCCCATGGGATATCTCTGCTGATTTTTGGTGCCTTTGAGAAGGAACTCACATTTCTTCTGTCATATACTTGAGCAGCCACGATGTAATTTATTAAGTAGGAAATTACTTACTGGAATAAAAATTGTGTGTGCCCCCATCTGCTTCAAGATGCCACTGTAAAAAGGAAAAAGACTGGTCAAAAACTGTCTTCTTATTTTTCATACATTTGCCAATATTTTTTCAAATTAAACATTTTTATAGTGCAGTTTTTAAAAAAAATATTTTGATGGCCTAAACATGTTCTGTTAAATACTCTGCCATTTGAATATGAACATAGTTTTTAAAGAGTAAATAAGTGTCATGTAGAGAGGAAAACACCGAAGGAAAACCTATTTTTCTCAAGTATATTTTAGGTAGATTATGTTAAGGTACTGAAGATTTTATTAAACAAATCTTAAAACATTAGAGTATGTCTTTACAGTACAATATACGTCATTCTAAATGAGTTACATTCAAGTTAGAAAACAGCAATTTATGATTAAATTGAATTAAAAACACTGGGCTAGATCCTCAGCTGGTACCAATGTTCATAAGACCGTTCATTGTAAGGGATCTACACTAATTTATACCAACTGAAGATTAGTCCTATATTTTACTATGTTTTTTTTTCTCCTATGGTGGCAGACAAGTAATATAATCACAGGCCTGATCCTGCAGTCCTTCTACAGCTATACTTTATAATTTAGAAATGCACTCTGGGTAACTTCAGATGCTTGCAAATGTGCAAGAGAAAAAGAACTAGAATTGTAATAGGAACAACAAATAGCATAAGAGGACTCTGTGCCCTTGAAACTTCTCTGGGTACTCAAAGATGACACTATTTTAAAGGACAGTGCGTCTCATGAACTATGAAATGAAAAGAATGCAGATCAAAACTCATTACCCAAATTGATAGCAAGACATCTGCAACAAAAACTTGGATAAAGCAAGTTGAGGCAAAGGTTAGACATTTTACCAGACCACACTGTGTTTTGAGGAGTGCTGTTAAGTTATTAAACTATGCTCCTAATCTTGCAACTGAGTCACCTCAGGCAGACTTTGGCCCCCAAATGGAGCCCTGCTGGGTTTTAAGCAATAGCTAGTGATTTGGCCATATAAAGACAGGATCAGGTCTATAACTGTGCACATACCACCATTTTCTTTACTATTACTATAGTAGAACCTCAGAGTTACGAACACCAGAGTTATAAACTGACCAGTCAACCATACACCTCATTTGGAACTGGAAGTACGCAATCAGGCAGCAGACACGCGCCTCCCCCCCCATCCAAAAAACCGCAAATACTGAACAGTACATTACTGTGTTAAATAGAAACTACTAAAAAATGAAGGGAATTTAAAAAAAAGATTTGACAAGATAAGCAAACTGGTTCTGTGCTTGTTTTATTTGAATTAAGATGGTTGAAAGCGGCATTTTTCTTGTGCATAGTAAAGTTTCAAAACTGTATTAAGTCAATATTCAGTTGTAAATTTTGAAAGAACAACTATAACATTTTGTTCAGAGTTACCATTCCTTAGGTGTTTGTAACTCTGAGGTTCTACTGTACAGTATAGTGAGAAAAATTGTTCTTCTTAACCTCTGAGGATAGGACAAGAAGCAATGGGTTTAAATTGCAACAAGGGAGGTTTACGTTGGACATTAGGAAAAACTTCCTAACTGTCAGAGTGGTTAAGCACTGGAATAAATTGCCTAGGGAGGTTGCTAATATGGGATTAATCATTTATTTCTAGATCCAAGTCATATGGCATGAGTCAGGGATACAAAAGCATATACCCTATCCCATGGCCTTGCTTACTAACCAACTCTAGGGGTATTGTTATAAATGCAAAAGAAAGAAAAGAATTAGCACCAACCAAAAAAACCCCATTTCTCCTACCCCCACCCCTCCAACATATTACTGCCCACACACACACTGCTCTCTAGGAATTCTTGGCTGCTTCCTCTGCTCCCCTTCTCAGCTCAGGCTGCATCTGCTTCTTTTTCTATCCATGCTTTTTCATATGTTTCCACATGCAGTTGTATGCACATACTCTCACCTGAAGAAGCATATGAATTCTTGTGCTCCTGTGTGCATAGTAAGCCAAGCAGAAGGCTGACGGATGTTGCTGCTCCAAAGCCAGTCTTTCTACCCTGTGAGCTTCCAGCTACTGCTATGTGTGGGAGTGTAAAAGATAGAGCATCAGAATAGATGCTATTGGACAATGGCCTACTGAAAGCACAGAGAGAGCAAACCTTGATCTAGCAGGAGACAGCAGCGGAAGGAGAAAGGACAGCAACAGGAATCATCAGTTGAGCTATTGGTGCTCTGCTTCTGCTTAGCACATCCCTAACAGGCTGGTCACAAAGCAACATGGGGTATGGCAAGATTTGCCAATAGTTGCAGCACTTACACCCCTGCATCCACATGTCAACCTAGCTGTAGGGTCATTTGATTTCCCTATAGCTTTTATCTGAACCATACTTGGGTTTAAATTATAAGTGAGGAGAAGCAGCCCATGAACTGATGCTTGTTTTTCATAGGCAAATATTATTTTGAGATGCTGGCAAAGCTTCAGCTGAATGTGGTGTATTTTATACTGTACTCTGAAAAGAGTGCTGTTTCATTAGTCTTCTCAAGCCTTCGTCAAGGCAGAGCAAAATGTAACGAAAAAAGCAATGTAACAAGCAGATGAGCTACACCTCTTCAATTTTACTATCATTAGTTTAAGTTAATCAGGCAGGCTATTTTTGAACCTCTTATTCAAAAGAGAGAATGCAGAGTCAGAATGTGTTTTATAGACGCGCTTTATCATTGTCAGAGTTCTGTGGCTAGCATAGACTCTTTCTTACCACCAAGTGAATCAGGTGCAAAATAATGAAATCCCCATCCTACTAACAGTCACAGAAAAATAAATTTGCCATGGCAGAACAAAGTATTCTGGAATGTGCACTCATCTATTCCTTTGACAACCTTAACTATTATAGCAAAGATCATTATGAAAGTAATAATTTTGCCTTACTTCAATGCTTTACATTCAGAATGTAGGCCTGCTTTTATTTTGCAGAAAAATAGTGCTGTCTGATTTTTAGCTTTTAAATTTGGTTGAACCTCTGCATCAGTACGTTCCGTTATCAATGTTTGTTTGTTTTTTCAAAAGGACCAAATAAGTATTTACTATGGTTAGAAAAGAGTACTCTATGTATTTAACTTCCTTCTGAAGTTTTCTTTCCATTTTTCTCCCCACTTATTTGCATTAGATTTTCATCTCGGTTGCATCGATGAGTAAATCGGGTGTAACTTCAGTGAAATTATTCCAGGTTTACACCACTGTAACTGATACCAAATCTGATCCATTCATCATTATCCTGGTCTGCTCCATTGCAGACTGTGCAGCTTGTGTAACTCATGTCATTACTGTACTTCTATTTCTGGTTTTATTTAGGAAAACCTGGATTCCTTTTTGAATCCATCAGGTACTTACATTTATACTTAAGGGAGTTGCTACAGACTTGGATCGTTGAAATCCCAGGGATCTTCCCTGACCCCAAGAGCTCACCAGATGTCTGCCATTAGACACACAAACACTTCCTGAGTGACTGTGGGGATTTTTCCCCCTTGTAGTGGGATAAGGAGGGCACATTGGGGTGGCAATGGCCCAGTGCCTCAGATAACTTGTGATAGAGTGGATGGTGTGAGAGGCAGGAGAGATAGTTTTGGAGGTGGGGGAGGGAAGAGAAGTTAAGACGTGTTCCTAATATCACCTTAAATATTTAGATTGTACCTTGTCTGCTGTTGTTTGTTTTGTTGTCTTGGACTGTAAGTTCTCTGCGGCAGGACTTTCTCTTACTGTGCTTGTGCAGCACCTAGCACCACAAGGGTCTGTGAAGGTATAAGGAATTCCATTCCTCTGAGGTCAGAGACCTATAGCTGGCTGGCTGATTAGCCCTGCCTGCTGCTCCTGGGAAAATGACTTGACTTGCAATACTTCAGTTCATATTATCCTTTGACTGAATCCACTTTTAACTGATCAACAATAGACTTTTGTTATTCTGGGGATACATTCCAAGCTCGTCAAATGCAATGCAGGCTTAAAACTCCTTGAGCTTTGGGCTATAATTCCTAAAGGGAGAAAGTGAGCTTTTAATAAAACAAATAACTCATCACCACTTTGAATTCTTGTTCAGTTGGTTTACTGCCATGGGAATGATTAAATTAAATGAACTATGGAAAATTGCTACTGTGGTATTCAGCCCCAGAACATCATAACTTTGGCCTGCACAGTAGGTATGTCTTCAGGATCCTGTCAAGGAGAAATGCAAACGTTAGTTGTCAGAACGTTAGTTGTCCTAACTCATTAATACAAACAGTAAATATTAATAGAATAGTGTTGGGCCCCACTGTGCAGACATATAGTAAAAGTAGTCACTGCTCTCCAGCACATAAGGCTTGTCTATACACTCAAGAAAGTTAAGCCGAATTAACTAAATGTGTGAATTTTAAAATGCATTCGTTAAAGTGCATTAAACTGCTGTGTGAGCGCTTCCATTCAGAAGTAAAGTGGTCTTAGTTCAGTGAATTAAGCTAAACTGAGTTTTGCTTTATGTCTGATTGAGTGCACCTGCACAGGGTTTAATGCGCTCTAACTAATGCAACTAATATCTAAGCCCTAAAGGTGGGAATTTAAAGTGAAGAGATGAAATCCACCTGGCGCCAGGGCCCAGGGCAGCAGCATAGTTCTTGCAGGGCTACTACATTAGCATAGGATGGAGTAGAAGCTACTGCACCTCTTAACCACTTGCTTATCATATCAGGACCAATGATTCCATGAAAATAAAGATTCTGTGGTCTCCACCCTGGCTCATCCATAAGCACACTTCTTTCTCTGCTGATCTCCACAAAACTGCTGCAGAGACTTCCTTTTGACAGTGCACAGGAGATGTGGAACTGTTCCTCTCACAGTCCCGTCCCCCCCCCACTGCCTCAGTGCAGGGTGCCTTGTGCTGGCCTTTCACACCATGGCTGAATTTCACCTTTATTCTCTGTACCTCAGTTTCCCCATCTGTAAAATGAGGATAATAATCTACCTCACAGGGATTTTCTCAACCTTAATTAATTCACATTTGCATTGAGATTCTTAGATAAAAGACATTGTATAGAATGGCAAAGTGATATTATTTATTGCGTATTTTACACCCATATGCACGTCTATCTGAATCTTTTGATACTTCAGATATACTATTCTCCTAGATGTTGGTCGATGTTCACCCCTAGTTTTTCTGAGTAAGCAGAGTTGTTTTTGCTTAACCACTGTTTTCTTCAGTGACTGAATCATGGTTCTTGAAGCATAGATAAGATAGCATTTACAAATAAAGAAGAAGTTCGCTCAGTTCTTCTGCTGTTATTGTTGTTCCCTTGTCCCAGAGGTTCTCACTTGGTCAGGTCTGATGTTTTCACTGGGTCACTGAGTCACTTTTTCAGCTGCTTCAGAGAGATTTGTGCCCTGGGAGAGGGGCAGGCTTAATAAAAAAAAATTCTCACAGCTAGGTGCACATCAGATAGAGAAACAACACCCCCTCTGGTTTCTGCCTCGAAGGACTTTATAGTGGTTTCCTGAACTTCTCTCTCCTTTTCTCTCATGCACTTTTAAGCAACCTGTTTTTCCCAAATACCGCAGTTTTATTTCACATGGGACTGGCATTGGACTTTTTTTTTCAGCTGCTACTTCTCTATCTCCTGCTACATGTTGTCAGCTACATTCTGATTTCACTTGCACACTGGTATAACTCTAGAGCAGTTGTTTTCAAACTGTGGGTCGCGTCCCAGTACTGGGTCACAGAATGGAAGGCACTAGGTTGCGGCGGCTCTGGTCAGCACCACCAACTGGGCCGTTAGAAGTCCTGTCGGCAGTGCTGCCTGGCTAAGGCAGGCTAGTTCCTACCTGTTCCGACACTGAGGTGCGCCCCAGAAGTGGCCAGCAGCAGGTCTGGCTCCTAGGCGGGGGGGAGGGGCGCATGGTGGTCCGCACACTGCCCCCACCCCAAGCACTGGCTCCTCTGGCCCTTCCCCGGTTCTGGCAGTATTTGAGCCCCTTGCATCCGTGAGCTGCCCCTCCTGTCTGAGAAAACTGCATTCCTGTCTGCAAGTTGCAGGCCCTTATGGCTGAGCCGCCTTACCCTGAGTTGTCCTTGTCCTTGTCAAACACTGTGTCCTTGTCAAACACTGTGACCACACCCAAAGTTTTTAGCGAAGGTGGTTTGTCAGTTTCATCTGAATTGGGCAGTGTATTTACCTGTGGTTTTTCCTTAAGCCACACTCTAGCCTTTTATCTACAGAGGACTAAGCAGTTTCATTTTTCGCCTCGCCTTTTTGTGTCATTTGCAGACCTCATGAAGGGACAAGCAGTCTCTGCCAGACCATCTCTAGATGGATAACATACTGTGTCAAGCCTGCATATGAGATAGCTTCGGCTACACCACCTCAGCAGATATGGGCTCACTCCACGAGAACGACATTGATAGCATTCCTGAGTGATATTTCCTTACTGGATATTTGCAGAGTGACCATATGGTCATCCATGTTCCATTTACAGACCATTATGCTATTACTGCATCTTCCAGAGTGGACGCAGGCCTCGGAAGAGCAGTCCTGTGATTCCTATTTCAGTAGACTCTGAGACCCACCTCCAGATTGGGGTCCTGCTCATGAGTCATCTAAGTGGAATACACATCTGCATCAACTCTAAGAAGAAATGGTTACTTACTGTTACTGTAGTTCTTCGAGATGTGATGCAGACGTGTATTCCGTGACCCACCCTCCATTCCCTCTACATCGGAATCTTCTCTCATGGGCTTGTGATGCAAAGGAACTGAGGGGGGTCAGGGCTGCACCACCTTATATAGCCAGGAGAGGCCACAGTCATGAGGCACGAGGGCCACCCCCTACTGCCTAACAAAAGTCTCTGGCTTGCACACATCTAAGTGGAATACACATCTGCATCACATCTCGAAAAACAGTTACAGTAAGTAACCATTTCTTTTTCATACTAGGATTTATTATTTGTGTGATGACTCCACTCACCACAGCGGTGCCTCCTGCTGGCCATCATGGGGATTAGCTCTGCCAGACTGTGTGCCCTCTCCAGGTGGTGCCTCTCCTGTTGTCTTTTCTGCCTGAAAACAGCATCCTCTTCATAACTCAACCCTCCAGCCCTATCACCACCTGTTTCCCCCTTCCAGGGTTAGGTATCAATGTCTACCGGTTGAACCACTTCCTTAGTGGCGAATGGGAGGGAAACTGGGCCTGCCCCACTACTCTGGGTCCCGACCCAGGGACCCTATAGATAGCAGCCTCCTACTATGTCTCCTTAACTTCCTTCCATGTGGCTTCAATTCTCTGGGCCACTTCCCCATGGCCCCAACACCTTCTTCATCCTCTTCTCAGGGCATTCAGCCAGCAAATCCCAGCAGTCAGCTAGGAGCTCCCTCTTGCTCCACCATCCCTGCCAGCAACTGCCCTGTCCAAGGTGCTGCAGCCTGCTAGGAACACAGTCGTCCATCCTTGGGCTACTAGCTATTAGCCAGGATGGGCAGGGATGCAAAACCATGCTCTGAAGTGTCCCTAGCCTCTGTTTGCCAAAAGCTGGGAATGGGCAACAGGGGATGGATCATTTGATGATTGTGGAGGTGAATGCGTGGTTACGCAGGTGGTGTCAGAGAGAGGGCTTTGGATTCTTTGACCATGGGATGTTGTTCCAGGAAAAAGGATTGCTAGGAAGAGATTGGATCCACCTAATGAAGAGTGGGAAGAGCATCTTCGCAGACAGGCTTGCTAACCTAGTGAGGAGGGCTTTAAACTAGATGTGCCGGGGGATGGTGACCTAAGCCCAGAGGTAAGTGGGGAATTAGGATACCGGGAGGAAACACAAGGAGGAGGGTACAAGACGGGAAGCCTCCTGGTTCATACCAAGAAAGTAGGGCAATCGGCTAGTTATCTTAGGTGCATGTACATGAACGCAAGAAGCCTGGGAAACAAGCAGGAAGAATTGGAAGCCCTGGCACAATCAAGGAACTATGATGTGATTGGAATAACAGAAACTTGGTGGGGCAGTTCACATGACTGGAGCACTGTCATGGATGGGTATAAACTGTTCAGGAAGGACAGGTACAGGAGGAAAGGTGGAGGAGTTGCATTGTATGTAAGAGAGCAGTATGCTTGCTCAGAGCTCCAGTATGAAACTGAAGCAAAGCCTGTTGAGAGTCTCTGGGTTAAGTTTAGAGGTGAGAGCAACAAGGGTGATGTTGTGGTGGGTGTATGCTATAGACCACCAGATCAGAAGAATGAGGTAGACAAGGCTTTCTTTGGACAACTAACTGATGCTTCCAGATCACAGGAGGATGGTGAAGCACTGGAATGGGTTACCTAGGGAAGTGTTGGAATCTCCATCCTTAGAGGTTTTTAAGGCCCGGCTTGACAAAGCCCTGGCTGGGATAATTTAGTTGGTGTTGGTCCTGCTTTGAGCATGGGATTGGACTAGATGACCTCCTGAGGTCTCTTCCAAGCCTAATATTCTATTATTCTATTACCTGTTGTGTTCATTCCCTGTGAAGCACCTGGCATTGGCCACTGTCAGAAGACAGGATACTTGGCTAGATCGACCGTTGGTCTGACTCAGTATGGCTGTTCTTATATTCTTATGTACCTGCAGCAACTCACCCTTTAGTTCCTTTTGTACTAGCCCACTGGGCCTTGATTGGCTCCGTGCAGCCTCCCTCCTATTGGCTGCTTCCTCCACCTGCTCCAAAGGCTGCTAGGAGGACTTACCTCCCCTGCTTCTTTCTGGGGCGGGGTGTGGCAGGCCTCCATTAACCCCTTCCACTTGGCTGTGGGGTGAACACTGGGTCACTGAGCTGTATTTTGCTCATTTTATTTAGAGCTGCATAGAGTTGCTTTTTTATCTCTCTTGCTTTGAATTTCAGACTGATGGTACAAAATGTCCTTTAAAAATTAGCAAATAAAATGCCATGGAATATATGTTGGGAAATTTTATTCTGCCCTAATGTGGAAAGTTATTCAAGGGATTCTTGGAGATGGCAAAATTGAGTGAACTGTGAGTATAGAAAAGAATTTGATAAGGATCCTTTTTCCCATTACATTATAGCTATGGGCAGTATATATTATCCGTATTGCCTGATAATCCACAACCTGTGATCCAGCACTGAGTAGGAGAAGTGAATTTAATAACTGGCTTCCCACAAAACAACATTGTTATCAAAATGCTAAAACAAATTGAATATTCTCCTGATAATCTAATCTACTTTAAACACATGCCAGATATTAAACTGATAGCAGTAGGTGAATTCAGAGTTGAAATTTAAATGAAAAATAATCCCATTTTTATGCAAAAGGTCACTGGCAGCATTTTTTACTGCAGTGATAATCCATAAAAAGCATTTCCCTTCGAAGCTGATGTGAGTATGGTATTGTTAATTGTCCTAGGATTTCAAAAGTTGGTGGCTGCTCAAGGACTCTTTGAACCTGGAGGGAAAAAAAATAAAAAAATTTTGTTGAACCCTTGGTAAAGTGATGTCAGATGAGCTATTGGTTGCCAAATCAGAAATGTTCTTTATTAAGATAGTAGTCATCTAAGAAATATTTATAGAATGTGATCTGTTTACTCCCTTAGATCTTGGGGTGGGGGGAGGGGGAGTTTAGGATCATGTGATGCAGCAGGCTTGCATTTTTTTTTTGTTCAATATACGTGATCTGGGCACCCTGACTTACTCCTCTGTATTTAGCTGCAATTAACTTTTGGTTAGCTGTAGGTATACAGAACCTATGAATAAAATGTATGATCACTTGCCTGCTCAGGACCCTTTTTTTCTTCTTTTAGGAATAATCCTCTACTGTTGTATGAGTTGTCAGAGAAACAGATGTACAATATTTATAACTATTTTTCACTTACTTTATTTTATGTATATTTTAGACCGACATGAAATTTGGAGAATCCAATTCATTCTATTATATATAAACATTTTATTGAACTTTATCCAGCTTACAAAATAGTCTAATTTTATATACATTGTGATGTGATGTTAAATAATTGGTCAGTGGTAACAAGGTTTACATTCTAATCTCTTTGAAACTATATTCTCAGAACTGCTTGCTGCAGTCAAAACACTAGTTGTTTGCCAAGTTTAGTCAAAAGAATTTTCTGAAAATTCTGGGCTCAGTAAATCTTAACACCATGAGAAGTACTGACTGAAATATTACTTGGCATTCCATGCAAGTTCATTTACAAGTCATCTTTGATAAATATGCCTGTCTACTTATGTTACTTAAAAATAAATCTGTCCCATGATGAAATAATTAACTGACAGGTTTGATACTTGTATATGAAACTATATGATAATGAGGTCAGGTACAGATTAAACATAGTAGGCAACTTCATAATAATTTGATCTAATTTGAGAGATTGTCTGAAATCAGTTATTCAAGTGCCACTTCCTATAAAAGATTATGTAAGAGTATTTGCTGTAAAATACTACCATCTTCTTAGTTAACAGGGGGTGTTTCAATTGGTTAGAACATGAAAGTAGTAGCCAGCATGCCTGGTTTCTATATTTTACTCAGCCAGTGATTTCTTATGCGATCTTGGACAAGTCACTTAACATCTGGGTATCTCTGTCTACCCCTCTTTAAGATGAATATCTTACTTTACAGCAGGTAGTAAGTCTTAATAAACATTTGGGAAGTCCTTTAAGATCCTTATGTTAAAAGTGCTCTATATGTAGCTGTTATAAAACACAAAGAAAACTTTAGCAATTCTGGTTCACAACTCTGATCTTTGGGCCCTGGTTACTGGTCCACAATACAGTATAGACATCTGAACTGGAGAAGAAGTGGGGAAAGTTCTGGTTGGTTCCCAGATCCACTTGCACTCTCTAGTGGGCTCTTTCAGACTTTGAGGAGTTTTGGAGAAAGGTAGGAAACCTCTCTCTAATTGGTCTGTCCATCCTTACCTGCTTTTTAGGTAACAAAGTACATTATAGGTTTCTGAATTGCATTTTCACATTATCCAATAGATGACAAATATGTGTTACAGATACTTTACTCCAGTTATAGTGGAAGAAGATGCAGTTGTGATTCCAGAAATAGCTGCATATATGTTTAGTAAAGAGTGTCAATCCATTTTATTTTAGTCATGTGCATTCCGAATAGATGGAATTTTACCTCTTACCTTGTATTATCTTTTGGCTCAGGTTGCTAAAATAATTATTTTCCAATAGTGTAATGCTTCTTCAGAATTCTGTGGAGTTCTCTTTGATTTGATGAATAAGCTGTGGAAGAGTAATTCAGAGTTTTTTGACCAGTTCTACTTATTAGATTTAAACAAATTAAAATCTTTTAAAATCAGACAGAATAGATTAAAACTTTCCATGATTTTTTTTCAGTGACAGTAGTGCTTTCCATCCAGCGATTCCCTGGATTATTGGGACAGTTTCTCGGGTGAATTACTATTCTTAGAATCTTTTCAGTTCGTAGCACAGGACACAACAACTCTGTAGAGAATGCTTTGGATTAAACTCTCATATCCATATTGGCATTATGTCAGTCTGGAAACCACTGAATGCTTAACTAGAAAAAGAATAACTTAGATTGAAAAGCAGTGGAGGGTTGCTTCCAGTTTCAGCTAGTTTGTCAGGAGTTACTTATAGACCGACAAAAGAAGCAGTAATAAGGTTGTACCAATAATGAATTAAGGAATATTTTTTACGAATCATGCTCATAATAATATATGTTGTTGCTAATACAGTGTCAGGAAAATAATGGATTTTAAAGACGTTAGTCTACATATAGGAAGAGTCATGGAGAAGTCAACATTCATCAACAGAGAAAAGTTAACTATAATGACTGACTGTCTCCCAACTGCTTGTGAGATGGATAAGGGGGAGATACCATGGTTATGGTCATGGTGTACAAACCTAAATAATCTAGAGATTTGTACACAATTATTGTATCAAAGGCTCCATGAAAACTCAGCATCCTCGTTATTCCCTAGCAGGATGACTGTAACATCTAGTGGCTGTCCCCAGGGTTCCCTTTAAAGAAAGTTCCCATATGCAATGGTGGGAACCAAGGAAAAATTATTCAGTTTAGGGCAGTATTAACTTTCAGAGGGGTAGAGAGGAAGGAGGACAGTATTTCCTCGGGCCAGTGAAGGAACAATACTTTCCCCCAATCCTGCCAGTTTACCTACCTATTCTCACGACATGGGTCCCTGGACCTACAGTAGTATTTTAGCTCTACATCTGAAATTTGTATTGGCAAATGTTGACTTTTTAATGGTGACCATTATATAATGTGATCTTTGTTAATATACAGAAACACTCTTAAATGAGTAACTACGAGTAAGGTGTTCCCATGTTTAAGAACTCTGTTGGGGTACCATTAAAAGCTACTGAATATCAAGGCCCTGAAATTGAGATACCCCCTCAAAATGCATTCACAGGAAAATTTCTAATGACGTTTCTTTATAATGAATCACAAGCAAAACTGAACTTTGAATGAAAAAGCTGTTTAAAGAAGATAAGAAATGTGGACATTAAAGAATAATTTTTTTATAACATCCGTCCCCTTTTCTAATAGATTAAGATAGCACAGAATAACATACACTGATTTATAGCATTGAAATGTAAAATGAAGAATTGTTAATGGTCAGATTAGGAGCTTTGTTAGCTATATTTTAATAATTTGTAATTATGTATAGTGAATGAGTAAAGATGAGGTAACGCTTAGACCAAGGCTTTGCTGGCATAAGTGTTTTTTGCCAATTCTTCTTTTATATAGACTTTCTAATCTGCTTAAAATGTTGTTGCTGACAGAACAAAGGTAACATGTTGTGCTGGAAGATGTAAATTAGAGATACGCAAACGTGTAATGATAGATTAAGAAAACACAACCTTTTTTCTGGAAAGACCCAAGACAGGTTACACAAAACAACATGACCCAGAAACTCAAACCATAGGAAAAAAATACCAAAGTTGGGTATTTGAAGCTTGTGTAGGTATTATGTATGGGTTACCAAAAATCTCTAGGGTTGATGTGCTGAAAGCCAATTGGATAAAGATTAAGTAATCTATAATGTATACAATACCTAAGTGAACATAGGCCCAAATTGGAGAAACATCAGGCCAGAAATTGAAGAAAGGGACTGAAGGAACAGTCCAAGGGATCAGAGAAGGTGATGACTATCATGGAAGGTGGAAGAGCTCCCTAGAATTGTAACTTGAGCCCATTTACCAATTCTGTCTTACATTTATGTCTGACAGATAATAACTGTTATGTCCGTACACTATAATTGACAATAATTCTGTCTGAAATTGTACCAATAGAGGTGAAAATTGATTAAGCCTAACTTGGGGGGATTTGTGACTCAATTTCCCAACTCTTCCCCCCGAACCCACACTATCAATGACCACATCTCTAAAATTTATTAATTTGGAGGGAAAAGGCTAAAAGAGAATTAATGTACTGTGCTGTAATTCTCTGCAGTCTCTCACACAAATGATATTTGTCTGATTTCAGGTAGCTTTCCACTGGGTCAATTTTTCCCTGACTTGCACCTGGTCAGTGGGACTGAATAGAAAGTAAGTAAGGGCAGAATTTCACCTAAGCTGTACTATGGATTCAAGAAAGTGCTCGTCTTAACTTAATATGGCGTCACACACTTTGTAGCTTGTGTAGGCCAAGCTCAGTGCACTCACTAGAGGTTTTTTTGCAGCCTTCCATTACCCCTCCCCCATCAAGCTCCCTATATATGACCCTCCTCTCCTCTGCTTTGTCAGGGATTCCCTGCAAATCCCTGCAGTCTTCTCCTTCCAAGGGTTGTGTGTGTCCTCCATCCCCTTTCCTCCCATGCCACTGGCTCTATGTGCACCACATTTCCCCTCCCGAAAGCCCTCCATGCAGGATGGCTAAAAATCAATTATATTTTACAAAAATAGAAAAATCAGATTTTTGTTACTTAAATCTGATTTTTTTAAATTTAAATCAACTTAAGGTTTATTTCTTTAAAAATAAACCTGTTTAAAAATAAATTTGAAATTTTGACAACCTATGTTAAAGTCTAAATTTACTGCAATCTATTAATCATTTAAATTAATTTAAAATATTAAGTAGTGTATGCTTGTCAAGATTTTAAAAAAGCCAAACCACTGAACTGGTGGAAGTCACTGGCTAAGCACCTGACAGCAGTAACCTGTTCTACATGTGCAGAGAGAATATTATCTTCATTTTAGTTTATTCAGGTAGTTTAGTTAAATGACTTTTTCATTCAGAGTTGAAAAAGAAGGAAAGCATGTTTTCCTTTTCCAATCGATGAAAAAAAAACTAGTTGTTAGAGGATGCGATTTACTATTCTAAAATCTTGAAGGACGTTAACTTGAAACAATCAGTTCGGTTCACTAACTACAGATAATAGTTTTTTAGTTTAATAAATCAATTAGTTTTAAATGCAAAATGTGTTTTGATAAACTTTCCGATTAACCTTTTTGCTTGTGCGTCCAACACATTTTTAAATGCTGATTTTGTGCATTTTAATTGAATTTTAATTTCAATCCAAATAGAACTTTACACAAATACAATGAATCATTATTCAGCAACTAGTAAATAAACAATGCCTAATTTTCTAGCATTATAAAAATTAAGAATCTGAATAAATGTAAGTTAAGACATATAATTGCTTAAATGAATGTGCATAGATAGTGTGTATCCTCCTGGTTGGCAGAAAGAAGTGCCAATTTTATTTAGTTGCAACTGAACTTATTTTAATGGTTATCAAGCAATGGGAATCAACTTTTTTTTTTTTTTTTTTTAAGGAAAACATCTAAAAAGTACAAATGCAAAGCAAGATTGGTGATTTAAGTCAGGTTTTCCTGCTGGTAAGTTTAACTCATGATTAAAATCAGTGAGTTAAATCAGTTTGATTTAAATCAGTCCACACTGTCTCCGTGGCAGGGTCATATCTATGTGAGCCCCTTTCCTCATAGCAGATTCCCCTAATCCCCTTCCCTCTGCCCCAAAGGTTCTGTGTGCTCCCATTCCCAGGTATCTCTTCCTCACCTCCATGGCAGAGGTTCTGTGTACCCCAGTCTCCTCCTTCTCCCCCCCCCATGCCAAAAGCTTTGTGTGCCCCATTCCCTTCATTCCCCTCTCCTTGGCAGGGGCTCTATGTGTGCCTGTATTTCCCCCTTTTTGCCCTATTTCCTCCTCCTCCATACCAGTGTCTCCCATTCTCCCCACCACCACTCCGTGCCAGGGGCTGTGCATACTCCCGCTTTCCCACATTATTCTTTGTGTCTGGGAAATTACGCATTCAGGGTGCCAACATGTTAAATTCTATTGGGAAGATAGCCAGAGCTGAGATCAGAGTTGTTATGCTGGAAAGTGTAAATGTGGTTTTGTGGCTAAAGTACTGAGCTGTACATCAGGAAACCTAGGTTCTTCTTCGAGTGATTTCTCATGTGTATTCCACAGTAGGAGTGCGTGCTCGCCACTTGCACCGGTGCCGGAAGGTTTTCCCCTAGCAGTACCTGATTTTCCCCTAGCAGTACCCTGGAGTGGCGCCTCCATGGCACAGTATAAGTGCTCCCCCCACCCTCAGTTCCTTCTTGCCGCCAGTGAAGGTGCTTCAGAACTGCTCTGCTCCAGCTTTGCTGTAGCTCGTCCCCAAACTGCTTGTTCGTTCGGTGTATGGTACCTGTAGTTAGTTAGTTAGTTTAGTTAGTTTAGTTTAGCTAGAACACCCAGGCCGGGGCATGCCATGTGCCCCGGGTTGTAAGTTGTGCAACATTTGTAGGTGATCTATGCCACTGAGTGATCTGCACGCGGCCTGTCTGCGCTGTTTGCGGGAAACCCGTTTCAGCGATCACTGCAAGATTTACAAGTCGTTTGCAAGATTTACAAGGCTCCGGGCTATTCTGATGGAATCGGCGCTGACCCCGGCTCCGGTGAGCTGCTCCAAGTCGGCACCGGGCACTGCGGTGTCGGTGCATGGCGACCCTTTGGAGCCATCGACTAGTCGGCACCGTTCCCCGTCCTTGGGGCACGCCAATAAGGCTAGAAAGAGGCCTTCTTTGCCGCAGCACTGGAGTAAACCCAGGACAGAGGCCAGACTCATGTCGGGCAGTCCTCGATCCTCACCGGCGTCTAGGCCTCTGACTCAATTCGAGCGGAGTAGTCCGGCCCACTCGGAGCAGGCCTCCCCAGATGTCTGAATGCCCTCCACACCGGAGGCCCTGCAGGCGGCCCAGGATGTTATGTCCATACCGGTACCTGGAGCACTGCCGATGTCGGCCCCACACTCCAGAGGCAAGCCGCCACTGGGATCTCCGCAGTCACGCCCGGCTTGGTACCGGTCTCAGTTGAGGGAATGTTCCTGACGCTGTTCACCGCCCTGCGACCATTCAGGGCAAAGTTCACATGGATCGCCCTCAACGCCCACCAGGCTGTCTGGTTGGGCTCCGTCTGACCGAGACTCTCAGCACCGCTCCCCCTCAAGGAGCGAACACCGACAGGACCGAGGCAGACGACGCCAAAGGTCCTCGTCTCACAGCCGGTCACAGGATGAACGTCAACGTCGTTCCCGTTCCGTGTCCTGCCTCCACAGCCCTGGGCGTCGGTCGCCGACGTCTCGCTGTCGCGGGTCTGCCCACCGGAGCCGATCGTGGAGCAGCTGTTACTGATGGTACTGGTCCTCCACGTTGGGATCATGGTCCCATGGTCAGCATTGCTCCCGGCCCCACTGCTCCTCCTGGTCCAGGGACAACAGATCATATGTCAGCCCAGCCTCTCTTCGTAATCGTCTATCGAACAGCCGGCTCTGCCAGTGCCACAGCAGGTGCAGTGGCACCGGGCCCCATGGCCGGCCCAATGGTACCAGTGGGCACTGTGGCCCCCGATGCAGCCCCCCATGGGGGCTCGCTTGGTGGTCGGAGCCTCAGAAGGACCATCGGCCTCCCTCTCCAGACCTCTAAGGAAGGAGTCGGTGGGACGTACATCCTCAGCACCATGCCAGGAGACCGAACAGGTGGTGGACCCTCCGGTGCGGGTGGACACCCAAAGTACCACGCCGACCTGATGAGGCAATTACGGCCCCTGCTTCCTCCGTCCCGCAGGAGGATTTTAGGGCCCACCAAGAACTCTTAAAAAGGATGACATCAAGCCTCCACCTCCAAGCAGAAGAGATGGAGGAGCCCTCGGACTCCCTGTTTAATGTATTGTCCTCCTTGGCACCGGGTAGGGTGGCCTTGCCTCTCCACAAAGGAGTTGCAAAAATTTCAAATGCCCTGTGGCAAACCCCGGCCTCACTGGCTCCCACCTCTAAGGGAGCGGAACCCAAGTATTTTGTACCCGCCAAGGGGCATGAATACTTATACACCCACCCTGCTCCTAACTCCCTGGTGGTCGAGTTGGTCAACCACAGGGAACGGCAGGGCCAACCAGCCCCTACCACGAAAAATAAAGATTCAAGGAGGCTGGACTCATTTGGAACCACAAGGCTCTCCTGGGCCGGAATGAGTTCAATCTGTGGTGCTCCCTGCCCAAGTTCGAAGACTCCCTCCAGGAGCGCGACAGGAAGGAGTTCAAAGCGCCGGTGGAGGAGGGCACAGCGGCTGCCAGGGCAACCCTGAAGGCAGCTTTGGATGCAGCGGACACAGCTGCACAGTCCATGGCCTCTGCGGTGTCCACGAGAAGGGCGTCATGGTTCCTGCTCTCTGATCTGACCAGTGAGGTGGAGACCTCCCAGCAGGACCTCCCATTTGACGGCAAAGCTCTGTTTGCAGAACAAATGGATATAAAGCTGCATGGCCTGAAAGACTTCTGCACAACTCTCCAGACTCTGTGTCTCTATGTTTCAGCTCCGGCGAAACCTAAGTTCAAGCCGCAGCAGACTCCCACTCAGGCCACCCAGTCAAAATATGAGACCACTTATAAGAAGTCGCGGGACTATAAGAGGTGCCCACAGAGGCAATCTCGGCCTGCCCCGCAGCCTGGGTCCTCCAAAGGCAAGCAAGCGGGGAAAAGGCGGTTTTGACGGGTCGCCCGGGTGCGCCCTGCCAGTTCTCATCCGGGATCCACGGTCAATAAAGCTTCCCTTCTCCAATCAGTTGTGTGCTTTCCTCCCGGAGTGGTCACGGCTGACCTCGGTCCTCAACATCATCTCCTGGGGCTACACCCTCGTCAGTCAAGGTGTACCTGGCAGCCATATCGGCCTTCCATCCGCCGGTGCAAGGCCACACAGTATTCTCCCATGCTATGACTGGCCAATTCCTTAAGGGTTTGGATCGTCTCTTCCCGTATGTTAGGCCCCCTGTCCCACAGTGGGATCTAAACCTGGTGTTGGCCCATCTCATGGGACCCCCGTTTGAGCCGCTAGCCACGTGCTCCTGGCCACACCTCTTGTGGAAGGTAGCCTTCCTGGTTGTGATCACGTTGGCTAGGTGGGTCTCGGAACTCAGGGTCCTGCCCTCCGAGCCCCCATACACGGTGTTTCATAAAGATAAGGTCCAGCTCCACCCACACCCTTCATTCTTCCCAAAGGTGATCTCTGCCTATCATATGGGTCAGGACATTTTTCTGCTGGTCCTCTGCCCCAAGCCCCATGTGTCCAGTGAGGAGCGCTCCTCCACATGGAGGATGTGCGATGGGCTCTGGCTTTCTACCTGGAGCAGACTAAGCTTCAGAAAGTCCTCGCAACTGTTCGCCTTGGTTGAGCGCATGAAAGGTCAGCCAATCTCCACTCAGCAGCTCTCCTACTGAATCACCTTATGCATCTGTACTTGTTATGGCTTGGTGGGAATCCCTCCGCCACCAGTTGTGAGGGCACACTCAACTAGGGCGCAGGCCTCATCGGCTGCCTTTTTCGCCCATGTCCCCATCCAAGACATTTGTAGGGCTGCTACGTGGTCTTCAGTTCACACTTTCACCTCGCGTTATGCAATCGTCTCCAAAACCAGGGAGGACGCCGGGTTCGGCAGGGCTGCACTCCGTCCCAAGAATTTGTGAACTCCTACCCACCTCCAACAGATATAGCTTGGAATCACCTACTGTGGAATACACATGAGCAATCACTTGAAGAAGAAAAGACAGTTACCTTTTCCGTAACTGGTGTTCTTTGAGATGTGTTGCTTATGTCTATTCCACATCCTGCCCTCCTTCCCCTCTGTCAGAGTGTCTGGCAAGAAGGAACGGAGGGTTGGGGGAGCGTGCAGTGCCCCTTATACCGTGCCATGGAGGCGCCACTCCAGGGGTCGCTGGAGCACTCCCCTACGGGTACTGCTAGGGGGAAAACTTCCGGCACCGGTGCATGTGGCGAGCATGCACACCTATTGTGGAATAGCAACACATCTCGAAGAACAGCAGTTACGGAAAGGTAACTGTCTTTTCTCTTTCTGGCTCTGACACAGCCTTGCTGGGTGACCTTGGGCAAATCACTTTATTTCTCTGCCTCAGATTCCCCCATCTGTAAAACAGGGATAAAGATACTGACCCGTGCTTTTAGATTTATTCATGAAAACAGCCATATAATAGCTAGGCGGTAGTATGTATGTATGTATTTAACTTAATAGGTGTCATCAACCAGTTGTTTGATCTATAGACAATTGCAGAGGCGCTTGAGGCTCACAGCGGCTGGTAGTGGCTCCGTGCGTCCTTTATTTTCCCTGTTTCAGTTTTCTGATTTCCCTTAAAATTAACATGACTCTGGCCATTAATGCCTAGAAAATTCCCTGAAATTTTGGAATTTATTGAATATGGCATTCAAAAATTACTGCATTACAGACAGACAGGTTGAGTGTAAGGCCTTTACAAGCTCAGCCAATAATTGTTACTGTTAGTTAGATCATAGAAATCATAGAATACCAGGGTTGGAAGGGACCTCAGGAGGTCATCTAGTCCAACCCCCTGCTCAAAGCAGGACCAATCTCTATTATTTTAGAGATCTGAGTAAAAATTACAGGTTTGTTGGGCCTCAGCAAATGGGTCAGACTCTAGTGTGCAAGGCCTATGGTTTTTGGTGTCCATAAGAGATCCCACATTAGCACATGCAAAATTCCTCCCTATTGTTCATGCACATAAAGTATAAAATACTAATGAGTTAATGTTAGTAAAAGCATTATTTCCCATTATTCCCAAATAGATGGCCTCTTTTTCTCTGTCAGAATACAAGTGTATTATTGGGGTTTCAGTCGATATTTGCTCAAATGAAAACAACATTTTTTTCATTAGTTTTATGGTTACTACTTTTCTGGGTAAGTCCTGTAATTATTTTGCACGTGGAACACCCACTAAAGTCAATGGGAGTGTTTGAGTGTGGCTGTAACAGAGTGATCGGCCCATTAAATGAAACTGGGCTCAGCTTTCCTGTTCCAGTCCTGTTGCTCCCAGTTGGGTCAATGAAGAGGGCTTGGCAGCACCTGGTGGGTTATAAAAAGTCAGTCAGGAGTCAGAGCAGACTGAGTCAGTCAGGAGAAGGGCAGGAGATGAGAGCTGCTAGAGACAAAAGCTGGTTCTTGTGAGAGGGCTGAAGGCAGACAAGCAGCAAGAGGTGTGTTACTGATCCAGGGCTGATGGGAGGGAGCAGAAGGAGTTGCATGCTGGCTCTGAGCCAGAGAGCTAGAGCTCCAGAGAGGGCTGAAGGAAGGAGCAGCACCAGAGGGGCTTACCTGCTGAAGTCTCCTTCTTGGAGACCTGAGCCCCGAGGAACAGTGAGAGGGCTCAGTATAGTAGTCCAATAGGGTCAATATGGGAGGAAAGATATAATCTTATGATTAAGGCACATGCCTGGGTGGCAAGAAATCTGGCTTCTACTTTCTGCAAACTTACTATGTGACCTCTTACTTATCCTCTTCTTTTAGTGGGTGCAGTTCCATAAGCTTCAGTGGATTTTATAACAGTCCTTAATTCATTAGATTCTGCACCCCAAACACTGACTAGCACACCTCTCTTGAATAATATCTTTGATTTCATTGGGAATACTCATGTGAATGCATGATATTCAGCATGAGTAAGGGTTACACAATATTGGCTCTTAATGCCTGTGTTGTGCTTGGATACTATGGGGATGAGTTCTGTAGATACTCCAATAAATTAGTCTGATTCTTCCACCACAAGGCCAAATAATGCTTGTTGATTTCAGTGGAAGTTACTCATTTCCTGCAAAGGAAGAATAAGACCCAAATTTTTCATGTGTGTATCAATTGCTTGGATTAGTAGGGGTTTGCTGTATCAGACCTCTGTTAAAAGAATATTTTATGGTTATAGAAAGTATTGGTGTTTTTCTTTGGGTTTTTCTCAAGGAAAATGTGACAGAAACACAGCAAACTTCCTTAATCACTGAGATTGAGACAAATGAAATCTAAAACACTGCACCAGCTATTAGTTTTGTAGCTCATTAATTTGAGTTAATGGATACTTTCAGAAAGGCTTAGTAGAACATGTTCTGTACTATACTTTTATCACTTCCAGTCCAGCCTTTAACTTCTATGACATCCAGTAAAACTAAATTCTATTGATTTACTTTTTCCAAAGGTCTGTGTCTACAGAATACTGTATCATAGTGAACTCTGCATCTTACTGTTCAAGCATTTTATTTAAAAAGCTAGCATGAAACAGCCCATGTAGCACTATTCAAGATTAGTTTTACTTGTAGCTGCTGTAGGTATTACCTGTTATACTTGAGAAATTGTTGCACAAACAAGGGAAAATAAAATCTTTAGTAATTTACTTCCCTTTCTAGATATTTTCAGTCCAAGAATATTTCCACTTATTGCTATCATTCAAGCTCCTGCCAGAGATATCTGAAATGTTTTTCAAGCAAAACCTTAGGGGATGCTGTGTTTTGGATGGCTTAAGAAAAAAGAAAAGTTAAAACTCTCTTATTTTGCCATTGTTGTTAGTATTATTTTTATTTGTGTTCCAGTAGCACCGAGATCAAAGCCCCATTGTGCTAGGCCCTGTACAAACACATGGTAAGGGACAGGACCTGTCCTAAATTGCTTAACTCAGACCTTAGAATCAAGGCAGTTTTCCCATTGACTACAATATACAAGACATGCATGGGATTGGAAGGTGAAATAGAAGAGAAGTGATTTCTCCAAGGCCATATAGTAGGTCAGCAGCAAAACCAGGAATATAATACCTAACTTTTGCTTTTCATACATAGATTTCAAAGCATAAATCCACAGGCAAAGATTCAGTCAGGATTTAAAAAGTGAATCAGGATCATTATCCCTATTCTACAGCTAGGGGAACTGATGCACGGGGAGGAGGGGGGAGCGTCTTGGCCAAGGTCACGCAGCAGGCCGGTGGCAGATCTGGGAACCAGAATCCAGGTCTCCTGAATATCAGTTGAGTTCTCTATCTACTAGACCGTGCTCTTCTTCCCCCCCCCCCCCCCCGCATTGTTTGTTGTTGACCACAGTGTTTCCATGGCAAGGGATGAAAGCAGAGCAGCCTGGGCTGGTGAAAACTGCTTCATCTTAGTGCAAAACCTTTCCTCTTAGTCCATTCGTCAACACTTAGAGGCCCATGTTTTTATTAGTTAAAAAGCAAACGGAACTTCTGGTGGGGGAACTTCACTTCACCCAGGGATCCTACAGAGATAGTAGCAGGCTCCATGTGAATCTGGCAGGGAGCATTTATGTCCACACTACTAATATGCTTGCAGACCCAGCATCCTCTAGCACTACTTATACTTCTGTAAAGAGGTTTAGTATTTTTTCATCAAATAGTTTACCAAGTGAAATGTAGTAACTGGGTGCAGCTACTGTATTTAAATACTTGTTCACTTGTGCAAAAAGTCATTCCTCTCAAAAAAACCTCTCTATCTTTTGGGTAGGTACAAATGCCCCAATCCTGAAGCCTTTACTCTAGCCAAATTCATGCCCTTGGTATCATTCCATGCATTGGAATGGTTCACAGGAGGCTTTTATTTGCCACAGGAGGAATTCTGTCCAACTCTTCCACCATTGTACATTTGAAGTCCAGTGCATGGAAATTCTTCTGGAGGGTGGTTGCTTTGTTTGACTCCACTCAGGGTCAGACCTCAGTCATGATGAGGAATTTTCCAGTTACTTCACTATGTTGATTTGGATCAGATTAGCTGCTTTTGTGGTGGCAGATCCATTTGTGAGAAGCATTGTCTCTTCTGGAAACTGACTGAATCTTTGCCTGTGGATTTATGCCCCTCTAGGGTAGTACAACTGAGTGGGGAGACATTGGTCCATGGCTTAATATAGATGTTAATGCCTTCCTATGGGAGGGAGGTTGCCAACCTCTCTCAGATTAGAAGTTGTAGGCCCTTGCTCAAGAAGCCATCTGTCGATGATGATGTGACTCTGTTGTTTCGGGGTTTTTTTGGTGAATATTGAGATGGTTGTAGCAAAGCAACTATGACATAATTTGTAGTTTCCTTGAACTTTTTTACTCCAGTTTTATGCCTTAGTTTGTTATGGTGTCTGCACAAGTTAGCTTGGTTTGTCCCTCTCTTGTTATAGATTCACATTTCCATGCTAATCCTAATAGGTTTATCAGCAGCTTTCAGTACCACTAACAACATTTTGTTGACCCACCTAAGCTGGTGGGATAGATTCCACTTTTTTTCTCTTACAGATCCACAACAGTGGGTTGCTTGTCTGCCCCAAGCATTTCTTGGGCAGCTTTCCATGAGTTTCTGTTGTGTCAGCTCTCCTGTTCAACCTGTATGTAAATTCATGCAATTAGCAGAGAATACACAATTATGCCCAGATGACATACAGATAACTATCATCACACAAATGACGTGATACTTTGTTTTCCCAATGGTTAGCTGGAACAAGGATTCACTGGGGAGTGAGTTAGTATTATCTCCATCTTATCTGAATTCGAATAAAATTAACAGGTTGCATGATCTTGAGGTTATATCAGAAATATATCATTATATGTCAGGGTTTATTCCATCCTTTGTCCAAGGCAAAATTTCTGTGTGAATAAAGCAGTATACTTTACAATCCTCACTGCATCTATACAAAAATACTGACTGAAGATACAGTCTCAGAATATAATTTAAATGTAATGCATCTCCATTAGACAGGAGCAAAGGCCAAGAAAAGATGTGTTAGAATTTTCCTCTCCTTCTTGAGGGAGCAATGCTTCTTTTACTTCTTCACAGAGCTGCCAGTACAGCCGCAGCCTTGTGTTTTCTAAATCTTGTATTTTCTATAGCTAGTATATCATACCATCTGCTTTAGATCCTCTCTGGTCAAGCAGTTAAATTTCTATTTACAAATATTGTCAAAAAGTATATAAATGATGCAACAGACCAGAAGGAAGCATTCTGTTCATTCATATAATTACATATTTAGGATGCATGCGATAGTTTGTACAGCAAATAACTTTATGAAAAATATTTTAATTAGGAAACAGTACTGCATATATACTGCAGATGATTTTTTTAACAAACTTTATAGTTGGTACATTTTTAACCTAACCATTAACAATTGATTAGCATTGTAATAATTAAAAGATAATTTAAAAGATATGAAATAGCATTGCAGCTGTGCATCATATATATAGCAGAATATAGTAAAATCTAGCCTTCAGTCAATATAGTCATACAATAACCAAGCAAAGAACTTATTCTAGTACTGTTCCCCAACCTAGATTTAAAACTTCATGGAACACAGTTTTGAGGGGTTGAGGAAACAAATGAGTGCCATTTAAGTGATTCATGAGCCCAACTCCTATTGAAAGTCAATGGGATTTAGACACCTACTCATGTAGGCACATCTGAAAATCCTACCCTTAGCATTTTCTTTCACAGCACCTCAAAGTATGCTAGCATTTTAGAGAAATATTTGAAAAGTTATGTTTTCTACCTTGAAGAGTTCACAATCTAAAGGCTTAATCCTTCAAAATTGTATAAATGTGTGTACACTCATTGGAGAAAATGGGGCTACTGTCTGTAGTAAGCACTACACCCATTGGTAAATATTTGCAGGATTGGGCTCTAAAATTCTACATTCTGTGACAAGACTACCAAGAAATGAAGTGGGGAGAGGGAAAGTACAGTGGGAAGTGGGTGTATGGGTGCAATATTAAGAACACGTTTTTTATAATTTTTAATGGTTGGTATATCAGACCCAAAACTACAATGGATAAAATCCTGGTCCCATTTAAAAGTCAATCCACTGATTTCAATGAGTCCAGAATTTCACCCAATAGCTCCAGAGATTTTTCTTAGATTTTTTTTTTTCAGAATATCTCAAATGAACAGATCCTATCACAGGCTAATAACTTACCACATTTTATTTATATTTTTTTTTGTTCTGTAAATCAAAGATATATTTTTTTTGCTTCCTGTAGGCATAGAAATGTCCGGAGCAAATGACTTCTGTTTTATTTTGTACTCCTATAAGTTAAAATAGCCTTTTTAATTTTTTTCCACTAAATTTTCTCCACTGAAAGTTTTTACTCCCTGGTTACATCTTGTATGCCATTCTTCAGACTAGAGGAAGCTAAATGGATGAGTCATAAAACTCTAAATTGGGGGTTTATCATGAAATTGCCAATAACCCTTTAGCATGTTTGGAAGTTTGATTGGTCTAAAGAACAGTGCATCAGACATGCAATATTTATTTGTTCTACTTGCTTTCAAAACATCTCTGCCAGCAGTGATTTCTCTTCTCCAACGCCACAGCTCAGCATGGGACTTCTCTAGTCAAGCATGATCCATAGAGAAATGATGTGTGTGAGATAGGGCTGGAAATTATTTATTTTATTAATGTGTACATGTCAGTGAATTGTGAGATACAAATCAACACTCTTGGCACTGCTGAATTTAGTAATACACTGTAGCCAAAGGGCTGCAGAAGGGCTCAAAAAAGTAATTTCTTAGTTCATCTGATTTTTCTGTCAATAAGAATGTAATATTGTCAATCATATTCAATTTATTAGCAAACATGGGCTTTGATACATAAGGTACAGTATGAATGTTCAGGACAAATGTATTTTAACAAATGTGTCTATACATTTTGCTGAATTTGTCTTGATTAGGAGGGTGAAATGGTGAAAACTGTTGGAAAAGTATATTATTGATTAGAATCCTAAACATATTGCTGCAGCAGGGGTGTCTGCATTTGGACTCTTGTCTAACCAGATTATGTTACATTAGATATTGGAGATTAATGTACATTAATAGCAATATGGATACAGAGTAGTGGGAAAGGATACTTGAAACAGTGCAGTTAGAATTCTGTTCACTACACTGTAAAGTGTTGGATGAGATTCCTGTCCGAGATGCCTCAATACAGCATTTATTCACATAATGCATTCTTGTAGCTTAACAGATACTGTGGTACATTCGAAGTCTGTTTGCTGATAATTTGCAAAGGAAAAAAAAACACAACCCAACTCCCTCAAGTACTTGTTTTGAGAAATCTGCTCTGTTGTATTGGTCACTCTGGATTCAGTGCTAAATAACTGGAGAAGAGACAGAAATGATATCTGAATAAAATACACTCGGATGTACACAAAATCCTCTAGTGGATGTGGGGGGATTTTGTTACAGCTTGTTACAGGATTTCTGTGACTCTGAACCAGAGGGTGATGCGAGGATATATTTATTCATTATTATAAATTAAGTTGCAGGGTAGAGGACACAGAATCATCTCACTGGTTGATTATTCCAAAATTCTATCACAGGTATTCTGCATAATGGCTTAGTAATGTGAACAGTTGGTTAAGTTTGCAGAGATGAGGAATTGCTTCACACCCTAAAATGCCAGACCCCAATGTACACATACACCAAAAGGAAACATTCCTCATACAACCATAGTCTTTCTCCACTTTTTTTTCTTTTGTTTATTGGCACTGCAATGGTTTAGCTAGAATGCTAAATGCATTTCTGTATTTAATATACTGTGGGGAGAAAATATCCTTTCTTCATGGATCATATTAAGATTGATTTTTTTTCACTCTAAAGTAAAAGCACTGTGAATATGATTATCTTTTTAGAATGTACAATAATAGACAAAAACGAAATGCAACCCACCCACATCAACATTACGGGAAATGGATGGGACCAGCGGTGAAAGGGGGACAGCCCTTGTAGCAAGGGAAGGAGGCACATGCCAAGGGACAATAGGTAGTTCTTCCCATGGGAATCTCTGGCAACCATTAGCTAGGCGGTGAGAGGGGTGCTGATTGCGTCCCAGGATTTAGCCCATCATAGGGGCCATGTGGAGCTCTTTCTACTCTGTTCCAGCAGCTCATCCTACCCACCCATATTGGGAATGGAACCCAGCCTGACGCATGCTGTGGGGTCTAGCTGATCGACTGTTTAGGGCGTCAGGAAGGAATTTTTTTTACCGTGGGTCAGTTGGTAGAGGACCAGGGAGGTTTTTTTGCCTTCCTTGCAGCATCTGCGAGCCACAGTAGATTAAGTAGTGTCGGAGAAAAACAGAGTTCTCACTCCTCTGGTCGGGTGCAGCAAAGTCAGATACTTCATTATCTCAAGCAATTGCATAAATCTGTTAGTCTTTAAGGAGCCACCAGACTCCTTGTTGTTTTTGTAGATACAGACTAACACGGCTACCCCCTGATACTTAATAGAGGGAGAGAGTGCACTAGGACACAGGGTTTCCCCCTCCTAGGCAGGTCTCTCAAAAGATAAACAATTAAGGCAAGCATTTATACCTTTTGTTACATACAATAATAGGCAACAGCTGCATTTTGTTTATACAGAGGTCATCCTGGTATCTTATTTTTCTTACCAATGTATAGTCTACATTCCATACTTATCTCACACAAGGTCACAACAACTTCTCACGCAGTTCTTTTCCACTCGCCTCTCACAATCCTCGCTTCTACAAGTCTCGCGTTATTAGGGTTACAGCTAGCCGGACTCTTGCTCATAGAAGGGACTGTTTGCATTGAAATCCCCTTCAAATCCCTGTGAGTTCTTTCTCTACTTCCACAGTAGGACTGTGCATGGTACCTAACCAAGATACTGGGGTGGTGTTGCTTACTCATCACAACAGGTGGCCAGGTTCCAGTGCAGTTCAGAGAATTCAGTGAATGGTTCCCAGAGGTAAAAGACATGGGATTTTTGGTAATGGACCTTAGGCTCATGTGATAGGGTGAGACCTGGGCCAAGGTCAGACATAATGGCTCTTGCAGGCCAAGGTCCCAGCCTTGCTGCACCCTCTGTCCCCCTCATGGGGGGAGGGTGCTAGGACTCAGAGCTGAGTCCTGGGGAGTTGGCTAAGGAGAGCCTATATGGTGAGGAGCCCTGTAACACTGACACCAGTTACAGTTTATATGGTGAGGAGCCCTGTAATCCCTGCACTAGACCCCATTTAATGCCTGGTATAGAAGAGTATGGGTGATGGGCGGGTAGTGCCCCTCCCTCACGTTAAAAGTTTAATAAAAGTTGAAACCTACTGTTTAATTCCATGCATGTGTCTGCCCTAATTTTGCCACTGTGTCCACCTCAATGAAGTACAATTATAAATAATAGAAAATCCAGTAGAAATGTTGTTGTTAATAGGATTACTAGGTTGACTTTAGAAAAATATTATGTAGCTTCCCCTCTTACCCCTACTGACAAGGGGGGGGGAGAAAATTAAAGTGGCATTGGGAAGAGAACTTCCATTTGAGACTCTATTACAATTATTCTGAATTGTTATGTTCCACTTCACTGCATCCAGGTTGGTTCAATTCTATGAAAAGATTGTGATTTGAACTTCCTCACAGGAAATACACTGATCTTTAAGGCAGAAAGAGACTTGCATACTGTTTCATTGGATTTGTGCAAAATTTTTCTCTCCAATCAATAAAAGATCTGAAGAGTCTCAAAGTGACAAAGTAACACATTGCATGCACCGTGTTCTTCTATCCATAGTTGATTCAAATTGTAATAAATATTAGTGTTTTCAAGCTATTTTATGGCACAAATTTTAAGTCAAAAGAAGGTTAATATGCCAGTCTTGTATTCAGCTGTAGTAGCTATATCATCTAAATTCTGGTGTTTATGTTAATTCTTTTTAAAGACGCTTATCAGTAAATGAGGAGACCAGAGAGGGAAGGCTCTATCTATTATTTATTATTTTATTTGTGTCATATGGTGGTAGCAACCAAAGACCCAGTCAGTATTGGGAGTCCATTTGTATTATGCTCTGTACAAATAAATAAACATAAGAAAAAGCCTTGAAAAGCTTACAGTCTAATTTGAAACTAGGTGCCTCAAGTGATTGTGACAAACAATATGAGGGAAGACAAGGGTAAGGTAATAAGATCATACATTCATGTAGGTTAGCTGTGGCATAACTTGATGGCTTCAGATCATTTAAAAATGTATGTTTGTAAAAGAAAAATCCTGCCACACAACATTTATATAGGTATTTGATATGCACCATTTTGGCAAAAAGTTTTTCTGATGTTTTGATTGGGTGCAGAATAATTAACTTGTATAATGAAATGGGGCATACAGCCCCAGTGTACAGTGTAGTTGTCAGATGGATTTAAAAGCTTGAGTAGTAGGAAAATATCTTTAAAGATTACAAAAAAGTGAGGCTTGTTTGGTGAACTACTGATAGCTCAAAATATCCAGCAGGACATCCAGGGTGGGGGCCAATCTTGATTCCAGAGCCTACAAGGTGGTGATAACATTGTGGAAACAACACAACCAGATCCCAGTTAGGAGAGCAACACTTAACATCATTTATATGGACAACCTTTGGTTTGCAATCAGTTGTAAAGACTGTCTTTGTGTCTCTGATTGGTGTCTAACCGTCCATAGCTAGAGAAGTTTGTTGGACACAAGTTGTTTAGAGAAAAGGTAAATGTGGAGAAAAGTGCTGGATGCTGGAAAATGCTCCTCACAAATTATGTAAAACAAAAGTCAGAGAAAATAACTGCATATAGTTTGTCTTCTCTAAAGAATACACTGATCATAGAAGATTAGGGTTGGAAGAGACCTCAGGAGGTCATCTAGTCCAACCCCCTGCTCAAATCAGGACCAACCCCAACTAAATCATCCCAGCTAGGGCTTTGTCAAGCCAAGCCTTAAAAACCTTTAAGGATGGAGATTCTACCACCTCCCTAGGTAACCCATTCCAGTGCTTCACCATCCTCCTAGTGAAATAGCTTTTCCTAATATCCAACCTAGATCTCCCCCACTGCAACTTGAGACCATTGCTCCTTGTTCTGTCATCTGCCACCACTGAGAACAGCCTAGCTCCATCCTCCTTGGAACCCCCCTTCAGGTAGTTGAAGGCTACTATCAAATCCCCCCTCTCACTCTTCTCTTCTGCAGACTAAATAAGCCCAGTTCCCTCAGCCTCTCCTCATAAGTCATGTGCCCCAGGCCCCTAATAATTTTCATTGCCCTCCGCTGGACACTCTCCAATTGGTCCACATCCTTTCTGTATGGGGGGGCCCAAAACTTGACTCAATACTCCAGATGTGGCCTCACCAGTACTGAATAGAGGGGAATAATCACTTCCCTTGATCTGCTGGCAATACTCCTACTAATGCAGCCCAATATGCTGTTAGCCTTCTTGGCAACTAGGGCACACTGTTGACTCATATCCAGCTTCTCATCCACTGTAATCCCCAGGTCCTTTACTGCAAAACTGCTGCATAGCCAGTCGGTCCCCAGCCTGGAGGAGTGCATGGGATTCTTCTGTCCTAAGTGCAGATTTCTTTTGGCCCAAACCTCCAATTTCTCTAGGTCACTCTGGACCCTATCCCTACCCTCCAGCATATCTATCTCTCCCCTCCAGCTTAGTGTCATCCGCGAACTTGCTGAGAGTGCAATCCATCCCATCATCCAGATCATTAAAGAAGATGTTGAACAAAATCAGCCCCAGGACCGACCCCTGGGGCACTCCGCTTGATACTATCTGCTAACTAGACATTGAGCCGTTGATCGCTACCCATTGACCCCGACTATCTAGCCAGCTTTCTATCATCCTTTATAGTCCAGTCATCCAATCCATACTTCTTTAGCTTGTTAGCAAGAATACTGTGGGAGAGCGTATCAAAAGCTTTGCTAAAGTCAAGATATATTACATCCACTGCTTTCCCCATAATCACAGACACAGTTATCTCATCATAGAAGGCAATTAGGTGAATCCATGTTGACTGTTCTTGATCACCTTCCTCTCCTCCAAGTGCTTCCAAATGGATTCCTTGAGGACCTGCTCCATGATTTTTCCGGGGACAGAGGTGAGGCTGTCTGTAGTTCCCTGGATTGTCCTTCTTCCCTTTTTAAAGATGAGCACTATATTTGCCTTTTTCCAATCGTCTGGGACCTCCCCCCGGTCACCATGAGTTTTCAGAGATAATGGCCAATGGCTCTGCAATCACATCAGCCGACTTCCTCAGCACCCTCGGATGCATTGCATCTGGCCTCATGGATTTGTGCATGTCCAACTTCTCTAAATAGTCTTAACCTGTTCTTTCACCACTGAGGGCTGCTCATCTCCTCCCCATACTCTGCTGCCCAATGCAGCAGTCTGGGAGCTGACCTTGTCTGTGAAGACCAAGGCAAAAAAAAAACATTGAGTACTAATGATACATCCTACTGTTTAGAAAACGTAAACCATTAATACTATAAACAATAAATAATTTAATCAGTGTCAAATGAAAAGGCTGCTCACAGATTTTAATAGTTCAGTAATTTCCTTACTTTATATACAATTGTTTCTAAGTTTGTCATTTATTGTGGGTTTAAAAAAAGTCATGAAAATAAGACAACAGTGAATGGCTCTTTGTCTAATACAGAACCCTATTGTACTGAATACAATAGGTGGAATCATGGTACCAAGTGCAGTATTTGGCAACTTGACATTCAGTGCCTGCCACCTGATAAGATAACATTGAGATTTTCCACAAACAATAAATAAAGGCCCGGTGATTATAATTGAAGGAGCAAGACATTTCTTGTATTAACCATATCTCCTATTGTAAAGCATTTTTTTTTCAAAGCTAAAGGAATACTACTGTTATGATGCACTGTGTGTATCAACACTTGAATTCATTAAAGTTTTGCTAGGGAATATCTACAGGATTGTAAGTGGTACACATTATAGGTGAAATACTGACCCTGTTCTAGTCAATGGGAGTTTTGCCATTGACTTGAATGGGACCAGGATATTAGAATATATAATAGATATGGTCCACTGATTTGATTTGATTGAATAGTTTAATTAAACTGATTTTTTTAAAACTGCTCTTTCTAGAATTTGCAAAAATGAAGGCTTCATTACATAAGTGAATTCCTATTGATCTTTTTAAAAACTGTTTCAAGAGTACTTCAATTTACATGTCTACATGAAATTGAAAATCATATGGGAGTCATGAGTATTGTATATCAAACACTTATCATTAAATCACCAGCCTCCTATTTGATTCATGAAACCGTGGGGTGGGGAAAAATTAATTAATCCAGTAAATTAATGTTAATTTTGTGCCTTGTGCTAGCTGATGTCTACTTAATCTTTGATTAGTTTTTTTGCTACTAATTTAATGAATCCACTAGAATACTGTTGAATTCATGAATATGATAAATGTGTTGCAATAAATTCAGGATTCTGATAAAGGATTGTTAATTTCATGTAGTTATTTAAATTTGGAACTAATTTTAATTGTTTAAAAAATTCAGTAGCACTTTAATGTTTTTGTGAAACATTAATTTTATCCATCCACTGTAATATGAATATACAAATGAATAATAGAAATTTCTTTTGAAGACCAGAACAGATCAGTTATATTATTAACAGAAAATGATCTAAAATATGCTATGAATAAACACTTCATCATAAAAGAACAAAATTGGTGTAATATACAGTTGCCTTCCACTTAATTCAGTCAGTTGTTAATTAGATCATGTGTTTAATATGAGAGAACCTATAGAACCAAACCATTTGTATTAAAATCAGCATGACTTCCACTCTTTTGGTTAATCACTTTAGGCAGGCATAAGGTAAGACTTAATAAAGAAAGAGAAAATTCAGGATGAGATTAAAAAACAAAAGAGCCCAAGTACAACTCATCATAACAGTTGCTCAGAAATAAAAGTTTGTTGTTCAGACCACATTGGAATTGAAATTTATAAACATTAGTAAGTGGTGATATAGATAGCAATAGTTTATATTTCAGCAGCTTCCATCAAAGGATCTGAAATCACTTTACAAATATAAAGGATCTGAAATCACTTTACAAAGATTAATGAATTAAGCCTTTCAATTCTTTGTCAAATATGTGAATATTATTTTCCTCCATTTCGTGCTCTGAGGAAAGTAGAACAGGCATCCCCAAGGTCAGGAAGTTTTTGGTAGACCTGGGAATACCATAAGAATCCTCCTGACATCTCATCCTGTGCAGTTGAAAAATTAGAAAAAGATTATATAATTTAAACAAACACTTTATAGCGTATATCTAGAGTCTATCTTTTTTTTAACTGCATGAGTACACCTAACTTTTATGCATATATGTGATCTATATTTGGCTGTCTACGTACAAAGGCAAAAAACCCTATGATATGCCAACATGGATGTTGCACATTCAAAATAAAGCCAGAGAGATTCTGCCCACGTTGGTGAGAATTTTTCTTATTTGATAGGCACGGTGGCCTATTGGATAGAACACTGGATTGGGACTCAGAAGACAAATTCTTTTCCTGGCTCTGCCACTGGCCAGCTATCTGACCTTGGGCAAGTCATTTTATGTCTCAGTGCCTGAGTTTTCTTTCAGTAAATTTGGGATAAGAACACTGACTTCCTTTGTAAAGGGCTTTGAGATCTATAGATAAAAAGTGCTATATGAGAACTAGGTATTATTCTTTATTACTTTTTTGCTGGTAGGAATGGAACTCCTCCACTTCTGATTTTCTCTAAAACCCAGTTTGATTTAAAAATATTCAAAAGGTCATTTGTAACATGAAGAGGATAGATATTATTTCTGCTTTTGAACTGCATAGCCCTGCCATGCAAAATTTAGTTCCAGAGAAGTAGAAATGAATGTAACAGACTGCATACACAAGTAGCGCTACCATTGCCCGTTAATTCCACTTCTCTAACTCCAGTGTCACCTATTGCTTACAAAGAGAACCAAAGAGTAAGTGATGAGCACAAAAAATGATTCCCTTTTGACCTATTCAGGACAATAGCTAAGTACTGCTCCACTTACCATGTTATTTGAGTTGTATTTTAAGTTGTGTCAAAGGAAGTGAGAGCTTATGGGTAAGCGCTCTTCTTAACATTTGTTAAATCTATTTTGTATTTCTTGGGTCCTGAGAAGTTACTTGTTAAGAAATAATTTTACCCCTGGAAGAAGTTTCTTTTTGAACAATTTGTCCTATATTCAGTCTTCTCCTGCTTTACATTATTTTCACTAAACCACTTCTGGAAGCCTGTGTTGAACTGGCTATGAGAAAATATTCATTCCAGTATACCTGAAAGGCCAACTGTAATATGCTGTTAATTTTTATTAATGCTCACAATAAAACCAATAATGTTTCTTAGATTCTCGAGCTTCCTTCTGCAAGTTAAATGGTCATAGATGTAGTGTTTCTTTGTATACTAACAACTACATCACTATTCTTTCATCTCATTTATTTTGTGAATCACATGCTAGAGTTCTTTGCTTGCTCATACTTTTCCTGGTGGAGAATACCAAAGTTGCTTATAAGAGTAGGAGGTGCTGTCAATGGCTGATGTTCCTCTCTGGCTGCCAGCAAGGGTGGATTAAAAATCTATAATTAATTATAATAAAATGGATTTTTAAATTTGAATTGGATTTTTGTTTAAATTAAATATAGATTTACTTTTAAAACAAACCTGTATTTAAAATTAAATTTTGACAACCTATGTTAAGGCCTGAACTCACTATAATGTATTAAAATCACTTTAAATTTAAATTAAATATGCCGTACTTGTTGCTGAAGTGTTAAAGTCAAATCACTGAACTAGTGGAAGTCATTGGCTGAGCTCCAGGAGTTTGCTGAAGTGCTAAACCAGGTTTTGACAGCAGTAGCCTCTTCTGCAGGTGCAGAGAGAGCATTTTTTTCATTTAAATTTATTCAACTAGTTTAGTTCAGTGACTAGTTCTTCTTCTAGTGGAGTCTCTGTGAGTGCTCCACTTTAGGTGATTGTGCACCCTGCGCCTCTAGTCGGAGAATTTAGACAGCAGTACTTAGCTGGGCCGCACATGCGTTCTCCCTGTCTTGCACCTGCAGCAGCAATTAACTAGTGCTGTGCGGCTCCCCTCATCCCCCAGTTCCTTCTCAACTGCCCTTGGTCCGAGTCAGAGCTCCAGCAGTACGCTCGCTCGCTTTACCTCCGATTTAGTTTAGTTAGATTAGTCACGTAGTTTAGTGTAGTTAGCTTAGTTATTTAAGAACTCTTTATTTCTTTTTCTCCCTGTTTAAAAAAACAAACTTTTTTTTTTTGTTGGCCTTTCATCCCCTTAAGGGATGTTAAATTTCCTCAGATTGCAAGGTTCGCCTGGCTTTATATGCTACCTCTCCTGTCGCAAGGAGATTTCGCTTTCTGACGGACACTCGCAATGAGTCTGGTGCCTGGGGGAAACTCGTGCCCCAGAAGAGCACCCATTGCCACAATTTTAAGTTCCACACAAGGAAAGTGAGGGACCTTCAACTGAAACTTATCCTAACGGAGAAGTCCCTCTGTCCTGCCTCAGAACCAGGCTCGCAAATTTCTCTTGCCACCATATCACCGCAAGCAGCTTCCGACAGACCCCGCTCCTTCACCCTGAAAGGAAGGGACCTGTCTCCTAAAGGATGTGGAAAGAGGAGAGCTAACACTCCCCCTACCAAGATCGTGTCAAAGAGGAAACATTCCAGGACTCTGTTCACCACCTCGGTACCAACTGTGCCACGGCTTAGTACCTGTGAGTCAGCAGGGACCTCTGGTACCGGCGGTACCGTCACAGCCAAAGACCCTAGGCAGGCAGGTTCTAAGAAGGAAGGCGGGACCCTTGGCATGCTCTCTGCGGCTCCTTTCCTACCGGTACTGCAAGGTCCTCTTTTACCGCCACAATTTTCCATACTGCCTTTCACACAGGTACTTCCATCGATACCACAGCCTCAACAGTTTCTTGCTGTGAAGGACCTGAAAATTGCCCTGGAACCAGAATCACTTCTCCTCGGTACCAATACTACTTCGGTACTTTCGCTACTGCTCACTCCACCAACTACAGCCACTCCTCCTTTCTCTACCGAGGAGGATGAACATGACAAGGGGGTGGGGGGTCTCCTCCCAACACTTCACCTATGCAAGGCAGTGTTCAGTCCGCACATCAGGAGTGCTTTAAGCCTCCTTCCGGGTTTCAAGGATGTCATGGTCACCGGTGGAGGGCCCCCACTATGCTCTTCCCATTTCAATGGGCATTCTGGGACCATGGGCAGCTTATAGACAGTTTTATCCTAGGGCCCCCACATGGCACCACGGAGGTACATAGGCACTCTTCACCATGACCCACAGTGCCACCAGCTGCCCTTCCCGAACAGAGCATTGAGGAGACAGAAAAAGTCTTAGCTCAGGAGATGACTCCTGCCTCCTGCACTACATTTTCTCCCGATGAGACTACTGTGCCCCTTATGCCTACTGCTGGAGATGATTTCAAGAATTTCCAGGAGCTCTTCAAAAGAATAGCAGAGATGCTCCAGATAACTGTAGAGGAGGTCTCTGAGTCACGTCACGAGCTCTTGGAGGAGGTGGATGTGTGAAGTATGTCCAAGATTGCCCTTCCGATTAACTCAGCAATCATGGAACCCACCACAAACATCTGGCAGACCCCTGCAATCATCCCACCCACATGTGAAAGAGTGGACAAAAAAATATTCTGTCCCTTGAAAAGGGATGGAATTTCTTGTCTCACACCCTCGGACAAAATCATTGGTAATCGATGCAGTTAACGAATGGGGAAAACAGCGTTACTCTAGAACCACCCCTTATGATAAAGAGTGGAAAAGACTGGACTTACTCGGCTGCAAGGCCTATTCATCAGTGATGCTACACTTCTGGATTGCCAATTATGAAGCACTTATGGTGAAGTATGACCATATAAACTATTCCAAATTTTCTGACTTTATTGACTATATATCAAAGGACAAAAGAGCAGTTTACATCGCTCATTTCTGAGGGCCATCTCTTGGCTAGAACTGCCCTCCAAGCCTCTTTGGACTCTGCTGACATGGCAGCAAGTACCATCACCATCGCCATAGTAATGTGCCGGGCCTTCTGGCTTCACCTGTCGGGCTTCTGTAGGGAGGTCCAAGCCACGGTAGAGGACCTTCCATTCAAAGGTCCAAAACGCTTCGCCGCCAAGACTGACGAGTTGCTCCATTCGTTGAAAGATTCGAGGGCCATGCTCAGGTCTCTTGGCATCTATACACCTGCAACAAAATAAAAACAAGGCAGGTATTATACATCGCAGCATCCCAGACAGGCCCCATACACACAGCAGCCAAGAAAATACGATAACCAGAGGCATAGACAGAGACCGCCCAGATGCAGACCAAGCTCCTCCCAACCCACCACATCTCAACAATCAACCTGTAAAGAGCAGATTTGAAGGTTTGGTCGAGGGCTTGACAGACCTCCCCCAACTTTTGCTGCCAATATTTCCTCCCACCAGCCATCCCTTTACTAATTATCTAATACCATTCTGTTCAAACTGGAGGACCATCACTTCCAACAGATGGGTACTGGAAATCATCAAGACCAGCTATGCTATACAGTTCCTCCCCATCCCTCCTACCCACTCTCCCTCTCCAGGAACCTCTCTCACAAGCTCTTCCTGAGAGTGGAGTGGAACATCTCCTATAACTGGGTGCTGTAGAGCCAGTCCTAGTACATCACAGAGGGAAGAGCTAAACAAATTCATCAGAACACAACGATTCAGGATGGTTACATTAGCTACAATCATTCCAGCAGTGGAACAAGGGGATTGGTTTGCAGCCCTCGACCTGCAAGACTCATATTTTCATATTTCTGTACGCCCTAGGCACAGGAAATTTCTTCGGTTCGTACTGGAACAGGACCATTTCCACTAGTTAAGTGCTGCTGCAGGTGCGAGACAGGGAGAGCGCATGTGTGGCCCAGCCAGGTACTGCTGTCGAAATTCTCAAACTAGAGGTGCAGGGTGCACAAACACCTAAAGTGGAGCACCCACAGGGACTCACGTCTCGAAGAACCTCAGTTACTGCACAAGGTGACTAACCTTCTCTTCATTTAAAGGCTTGGTCTAAACTTAAATGTTAGACTGACATAACTACATTGGTCAGGGGTGTGAAAAAACACACCCCTGACTGACATTACTGTGCCAACTTAATCCCTACTCTAGATGCAGCTATGTCAATGGAAGAATGCTTTTGTCCATGTAGCTAACTTGATTCAGGGAGATAGTGTTCCTATACTGATGGAGAAACCTCTTCCATTGGTATAGGCTGCATGTATGCTATGGGGTTATGCTGGTGTAGCTATGCAGGTATAGTCTTGATAGTGCAGACACAGAAAAAATCAAGAGACCATTGGGAGCTGAATAATTAGGAAAGTTTGTTTTCCTCTTCCAGTCTATGAATAAAAACTAAGTATGAGGATGAGATCTATTAGTTCTAAAATCCTGAAGGACCCACTAGTGAGAAACAATCAGATCAGTTCACTTACTCCAGATAGTACTTTCTTCGTTTTGTAAATCAGTTTTAAATGCAAAACATGTTTTGATTAACCTTTTTCCTTATATATCCAACACATTAACGGTAGTATTAATTAATAAAAACAACTTAAAATGTTTTTCTGCATTAATTGGATTCAAATTTCCATCCAAATAGAGTTTGGCACAAATCTCAAGTAAAACTCTTCAACATAGTAACTAAGATATGCATTATTCACCATTTTCTATCCTAATAGAAGTGTAAAAATTAAGAATCTGAATAAATATAAGGTAAGCTATATAATTGCCTAAATAAATATGTATAGATACACTATGCCTGGTTAGTGTTGTTTTTTAATTTATTTATTTATTTATTTTTTAAAGTACACCTCTATCCCAATATAACGCTGTCCTCGGGAGCCAAAAAATCTTACCGCTTTATAGGTGAAACCGCGTTATATCGAACTTGCTTTGATCCGCCAAAGTGCGCAGTCCCACCCCCGCCAGAGCACTGCTTTACCGCTTTATATCCTAATTTGTGTTTTATAGGGTCGCGTTATATTGGGGTAGAGGTGAATTAAGTTTGGTGTAAAGCCTCTATTTAATTGAAAATCAATGTGTTTTAATATGAATCAATCAACCAATCTGTCTTTAGGGAAAATAACTAAAAAGTAAGAATGCAAAACATGATTAAAATTGATTTAAATTAAGGTTTCCTGCTTACTGATTTAAATCATGGTTAAAATAGGTGATTTTAATCACTTTGATTTAAATCAATGCACGCTGCTGCCAGCTAAGAGAAGACGGCTGCTCCCAGATATCCAAAACACAAATGCACAACTATGTTCCTGTAAATAAGTGTCTTGGGAGGTTATTCTTCTTCATCAAGCTGCCAGAGAACATTTTCAGGCTATAGATGGTCCAGGTCTCTAAGGGGCAGATGTGGTGTTTTCAGTTTCCTCTGTACATCTATAAACAAGAGTGGCATGTGGAGTGGTGGTTAGTTTTTTATAAATCTGAGTGATTGTGATCCCAGTAGTCCATTAATTAATGTCCTTTTCATTCATCCACACAACAAGTGTAGCCTTTTACCTCTGTTTGCATGTTCTACAGATACTAACAGTGGACAATTGCTAATTTTATACTGTCTTCAGTTCATTCATACTGAATGCCATTATCCTGAGTTCTAGAAGTACCAGCTAGAGTGAACATGGTTCCATTGTCATGATGGAGGATACATGGAGTATGTATAATGTACGAAGGGTTGCAGTGGTCCAATCACAGTATCTCCCAGGCTATCTGCCTCTCCTGGTCCTTTCCTCTTACTTCCTATACTCTTCACTATTTCTATTCCCCCATTCATGCCTCCCTCACAACTCCAGCTTCTTCCTCTCTGCACTGCTATTCTTCCTCTCTTATTCTTAACTTTTTCTCCTTGGCCCACCAGATACGCATCTCTTTTTCTACTCCCTGAAAATTACAGATACAGTGTTAAACTGTAACTTTGCATTTTCTAATTTCTGTGTGATTTAATTGTATAAATAATATTGCTTCGGCTGAGATTTTTGGATAGAATTTCCTTAGGATAGTCTCAGACAAGAATAAAGAAGAGGGTGAAGTTTCTCCCAACTGGTTGACAAAAATTAATGATTTTAGAGCAGAAACACCTCAGTATAGTATTCAACGCTAATGTCTTCTATATACAAAAATAACTTTTCTTGATAAGGAGCAGCTATCCTGATGAGGCCTGGTCTATACTTAATGTTTTAATGGCATACCTTTGAAATTTATAGGTGTGATTTTTTTTCCTGATATAATTAAGCTGGTAAAAGTCCTAGTGTAGATACAGTTATACTTGTATAGGATGCATTATGCCAGTATATTTTCAGCAAAGCAAAATAACCTGTATCCATATAAGCACTACGGCTGTCAATTAATTTCAGTTAACTCAAGCGAGTATCTCTAAACAAATTAACTCGATTAAAAAATTAATCACAATTAATCACAGTTTTAAAAGTGCTGCTAAACAATAATAGAATACCAATTTAAATATATTATAAATATTTTGTTTTTTCCTACATTTTCAAATATATTGATTTCAATTACAACACAGAATACAAAGTGTACAGTGCTCATTTTATATTTTTTATTACAAATGTTTGCACTGTAAAAAAAGATAAATAGTATTTTTCAATTCACCTCATACAGGAAGTGTGGTGCAATCTCTTTATTGGGAAAGTGCAACTTACAAATGTAGCTTTTTTTGTTACATAACTGCACTCAAAAACAAAGCAATGTAAAACTTTAGAGCCTACAAGTCCACTCAGTCTTACTTCTTGTTCAGCCAATCACTAAGACAAACAAGTTCATTTACATTTACTGGAAATAATGCTGCCTGCTTCTTATTTACAATGTCACCTGAAAGTGAGAACAGGCATTTGCATGGCACTTTTGTAGCTGGTGTTGCAAGGTATTTACGTGCCAGATATTTGTATGCCCCTTCATGCTTCGGCCATGGGTGTTTTAATTGCAGTATTGACATAACCTTAGCATGCAGCAGGCTAGTGCAAGGTAGATTTCATCCCAGCTTGCCACAAACTGTGTTCATGTAGACAAGGCCTTTCTTCCATGCCATTTGCAGGTTTTCACTTGTCTTTAATTTGAAATAATTTATTTTCTTTATGATTTCACACTTTTAGTGCAAGTCTTTTAACTAGAAAAAAGAAAAACATTTAATCTGAATAAAGCATAATCATGGGCTTGTAGCCATTTAGGAGTTTTCACTGTTTAGTTATGCATTAGATTGTTGGCATCCTTTCGTCTGCAAGAGACAGTGGGAATTACAGCCTATGATGTAGATGGTTTGCAACGTCTCATGTGACCCTTAACACTCTCTCTGGACAGTTGTTGCATGACATCTTTAACTCTTTCACTGAAAACCTTGGTATCCGTAATATAACAATATAAATGTTTTAAAAATGCAGTTCTAGGTTTTTTTCCCCTGTGAATCTGAATGTTTGTAGCACATTCACTTGTCAACCAATATCTCTCGGGGGATGAGGAATGAGTATGGGCACAGGTTTTGGAGTCAAGAGATTTGGGTTTTATTCTCCGCTCTTACAAAGACATTGTTCTGAAGCTTAATTCGCTAGTGTTTGTAAGGTGCTCAGATACGGAGGTGATGAACACCATCAAAATCTTACTCGCTGATAAAAGTGATTATAAATTATGTGACACATTTGTCCTATCTTGTAGATTTGGGTAAATCTGTCAGAGATCTTGCACACCTGAACTGTCTGGAGATTAGAGAGTTTTTTTGTTTTTTTCCCCTCCCTCTTTCATGATCAGCACGAGGCAGCACAACCATCTTTTCTTCACTATGCTGCACTAGCAAATGATGGAATTAAACATGGTGAGGAATAAATGGAACTGCTGACTGCATCAGCAGGAGCAGCTGGCATGTCTGGTGATACTGCAACGGTGCAGAATGGAAAGCAAGGGTGCTCTTATCAGTTAGCTGGAAGGTTTAATTGGATTGATGATGACTGGCTAAAGGACAAAAATATGGAGGGAAAAATTTCTGATCAGCCAATATAATGGAGGTTTTTTCGTCTGACTTTACAAGTTAAGATTCGTACATGGTATTCATTATAAGTGGATTTGCAAATTGGCAAAAAGGCATTATAGAGACATAGCAAAGTTAAGATGTTACACAGTGCATCTGCAGGCACAGTAAAAGCTACTATAGCTTGGATGATAGTTTGCTATTATTTCTAAAGGAAAATGTAAACATCAGATAAAAGATAACAGAGGGTCCTGTGGCACCTTTAAGACTAACAGAAGTATTGGTATTAGTCTTAAAGGTGCCACAGGACCCTCTGTTGCTTTTTACAGATTCAGACTAACACGGCTACCCCTCTGATACTTGACAGATAAAAGATGACAGACTGATGAAAGGGTTATGTATTGCCAATTGCTTATGTATCTAGATTCCTAAGCAGTTTCAATACAATTAAAATATAAATCTTGTTTGGCTTTTTGTTTTCCAATTGGGCAATATTCCAGAAATTAGAAAATGTATTCAGTTCAGTCAGTTGTAATCTATGCAAACAGATCTTTAGTGATGTTTAACAGGTGCTTTAATTACATCTCATACAAAAAAGGCATAGGTTAATATGGATTATTTTTCTGTTGTTGTAAACTAGCTCACTGGTGTTTGTCAGTAAATGTAAGAGTTTAATTTTTTTTTTGCATCATTAAGGATGATCATACAGTAGAAAACGTTTCCTTTGTTTGCCCTGTTACATTTAACAGCACTCAATATGCAATCGTTAGTGTTCTTAAAGATGTAGTAATCTTGATTTAATATCTTAACTATTAAATATTCTGCTGAAACACTATTGGTGAGATCACATGATCATTCCTATAGAAATTATGAAGTTATTGCGTGTCAGCCGTACAAGAGAAAAAGAGAAAAGAAGTAATGACTAAGGTCACATTTCACTAATTTTGTGTGCCTCGTGTTTTTAAGTGCCCAACTTTTGAGACCCCTATATCCAGAGTTTCAGAGCTGCAGAGTACATGCAATTCCCACTGAAGTAATGATTCAGCTGTGTAGCACCTTGTGTACCACACAAGGCATACACAAGCGGGCTAAAGGTTTTCTGTGCTACTTACACATCATTTCTCTGGAGTATTGTATATTAATAACAAATGTTTTTTGTCATTTCTAATTCATGATTCACATTGCCCACTTTTATGTATTACATACATACATACTATGTAGGAGAAAAATGTTTGAGCATATTTATTACCAGGGTTGCAGCAGTCTGAATGACATACTCGACAATATCTTTGTCACATCTTCACAGGATTAAAAGAAAGTACTTTAGACAAAGACAGTTGAACTATATACTCTGACTGAACCGTATCATACCTGAAATGGAGTAAGCTCTTGATTATAAATATCCAAGTTGATTTTGCTTGTCTTATGTAGTATTGCATCTAAAAAAATGTTAGATTACAAAATCAAGCACTTGAAAGTTAGGAAATGCCAATTCCAAGGTTCCTTGTCTCATCTGAATTCTGTCCTCTTGTGCTTCTATCCTGAATGAGGATGGGATGTTTACGGGGAGAAAAAGTATGTGATAATGTCAAGCTGTCCTGCAGTGGCTATAGGCCATGAGTGTCAACCTCAAGGCGGACTGACACAAAGCAGGGCACAAACCCCAAATCAGCTGTGAGTTCTATACTTAGATTTCACCAACCAATTATCAAGTGTAAACTCTTCAGCACTCTAGGAGCCTTAACATGGAGTCACAGACAGTCCCTTGGGCACTCTGGTCTATCTTGCCACCCAGGTAAGCTTGTCTTTTTGATAGATGATCCCTTACGTCAAAAAATCACAATAATATTCAGGTTACTCTCAGTCCCAAAGTACCAGTCAGTTGCCCCAAGTCAATTGCATCTTACATCACATCAAAGACAATGCTTGTAGCCAATCTTATAATAAACAGTCTAAAGATTTATTATTGGTAAAAGGAAATTAGAGTTATTTATAAGATTAAAGCAAGTATACATACACACACAAATGAATTAAAGTCTTAAGTTTTAAAAGGTAATATAACAAGCAAGCTCTACATGTCCCAGAAGGCTAACCCAGATGAATCTCTTGCTTATGCCTAGAAAACTTTGTTCTTGAGAGTCCAAGCAGCATAAAGATACAGTTCCTCTTTGTTTGGACTTTTTATTCATTCCCCTGCCCTTCTCTGAGCTGCCAGCTCAGCTGATGGAGAAATTCACTTGCATGTCTCTCCTTTTTGGGGGGGAGGAGGCAACTGAGAGCAGTCAACAAAGTCTTTTGTTCTCTGATGTTCCACAATAGTTATTCTTCTGTTGAAGGTCCTGCCTAACAGAAAAGGCCCAAACACCTTCTGTTGGAAGCAAGCATTTCACATTAATTCATGTCTCCTTTTCTATAACTGTGTAAATCACCAGACAGGAATTACAAACGCAAATGCTCAAATATTACTTTACAATGTGGGATATAGATGTTGTAAGTCAGATTAATGTATGCAGCAACTTACAAACATTCAATAAAGACTTTTAAAGGCACATTTTATAACTCTGAAAACCTATTTTAACAATACTAACACACAGGTGAGGCAGACTAATTCCAATTATATATTTGTTAGTACCCAAGTAAGGCATGGGGACTTCGGCATAATCTGGAACCTCATTTGCCAGTATCTCAAGTGTAGTCAAAAATTGTATCTTAATGCGCACACATCATGGTGCAGAATTAAGGTTGCAAAAACATTTTATTATTTCTAAACTTTTAGAGTGTTTTACTTTTCAACCTAAGAATTGTTATTTCCAAATGAGGGGAGGTCTTTAAACCACGATTTGAGGACTTCAATAACTCAGACATAGGTTAGGGGTTTGTTACAGGAGTGGGTGGGCGAGATTCTGTGGCCTGCGTTGTGCAGGAGGTCAGACTAGATGATCATAATGGTTCCTTCTGACCTTAAAGTCTATGAGTGTGATTAAACCTAAACCAATTATAGTCAATATAACTGTAACAAGTCTCCCATAATGCCTCAGCAGTGTTTTGAAGCCTGAACCTTTGGCATTGTAGTACAGACTGCTACCCCTTGAACTACATGACAGTTAGCTGGCAGCAGAAGGACATCACCCACTGTCTGTACCAGTACAACAAAGAAGGAAAGTTAATATAGTTTGTTCGGTAGTGCTTACCTTTTCTTTTTCAACTCTGCTATGTTGTTCTTGGTAGTGGAGGTGTATTGGTTACAGTGGCCTCTATTAAAAAGTCAGCATTTGACAACAATTGTTACACAATGTATGTGACAGCACAGTTCCCTCTCTAGTTAAATGAGCCTGTTGAAACTCTCCAGCAAATGCTGGCTTTTTAATGGCAGCCATCATACCACCCCACTTCCCCCCCCCCCAGGATTTTATGGGATCCTCCTCCAATTCAGTCCAACTTTAAACAGTGTAATGCCTCTGCCTCATTTTCATTTGTCCAGTAAACCAACTCTTCTGAGGTTCCCAGAGTAGAGTATGTTTCTGTTTCTAACCAACTTCATAGAGAGGCTATAAAACCTGCTACATGCAAAGCAGAAAGTGTCTTGAATGTTTTTAAAGGAAATATTTGAAAGCTTCCAAAGCTCAAGCTAGATAGATACTTGTTATGAGGAATGACTGAACTATAAGGCAGAAGACCTTTAAGTACCTTCCCAGATACTATATTATGTGTGGAGGGTTGGGGTGAGGAGAAAACTATTTGGCACTGGTTTTTGTTTTTCCTCTGCAGATAGAGGGAGACTCAGAAGTAATTTGTGAAAACCGTTGAACAGCCTTCTTTGGAAATGTTGAGATTTCCCACATACAGCTAAATGAGAGGCTTGATGCAGCTGACAAGAATAAAAAAGATGGCAAGTGTAGCTTGGTTTATACTGTAGTGGCACTCCCCTTCCCCAAACAATTAAAATTAAATAAAACAACCCTGTCCCGGTGGTGAAGAGAGATCGCCATAGTTAGCGTGAGACTCAGAATAGGTATCATCTCCATCTTTTTTTGTTGTATTAAGCCTTGTTAGTATAACAACAACAACAAAAAGATAATGTACTTACAATCTAACTCTCAGGGTGGGTTAGAGCTCAGTCAGCTAAACAGGACATGATACAGGCACAAGTGTGCCCCTGTACCCAGAGATGGAATTCTGAGTAACTATTTTTTTTTTTTTTTTTTTTTTTAGTGTTTCTTGCTGGTAATGTAGTTTCCCTTTAGGTTGTCCTGTGTCCGTTGAAAGACACCTCTAATGCTAGAACACTGGATTTCTGTAAAAATCAATTACCAAGACACTTCTATAAAATATCCTGCCTGTATGAGCCAGATCCTTTGGGCTCAGTCATCAGCCTTGCTGCTAGCCTGCACAGGGGAATAATGGGGCATAAGGTACTCACATATTCCTACTGCATGGGCAACATGCAGTGTCAGACTCTGTGTGGCGGGGAGAGCAACTGCCGCCTGGGTACTACTCTCTTCCCACACATGTGGATGATGGGTAGTGGGTAGGTAGGGAGTGAGCAAAGCCTTGGCTCTACCCTGTCAGTGTGCCAGACAGCACAAGTAAGCCATTGCAGTGGGGTAGGTAAGGCTTATACCACACAGAGCAAGAGGGAGAGAAGGGCTGAGACTCTGACTTCTCAGTGACACTTTAGTCCTGTTCTGTTTCCGAGGCAGCACAGGTAGGCGCTGCTCCTTAGTTGGGCTGGATGAGTAGTGAAGTCAATGGAACTGCTTGAGGAATATGCACTACTTGGTCTAAGAGTGTCGCAATCTGGCCTTGCTGCTGTTATCAACAAAGAGAGGCTGAGAAGAATAGGATTGCAAATAAACATCACCGGATTAAACAGAGTTTTTCCTCAATTCAGTTGATGGGGAGTGCGCTTTCAATAGAGTGAAGCTCAGATAGTCCACAAACTCTGTGCACGTTCGGCATATTGTATAGTGTTTCTAATGCTGCAAAGAAATCAGAAAAATAAAGTTGGGTTTTTTTGCTTTTATTTGTTTAAAATATCAGACTGACTAATAATATTAAGGTGAAATTTAAATATAATTATTTTTGAGGGATTTATTTTTGTATAATATATTGCCTAATTGGAAGGAGTTCAGGGAAGAGTAAAACGATTAGGAATCTGGGGGAATGACTTATGAGAAGGTTAGAGGAGTTAAAATGCACAGTCTGGATGCACAGAGATGATAAATGGGGGAAATAACTGTCTGAGTATTTGAAATTAAACACCAAGGACCAAATCCTTGACCCTGATTAAATGGTAAAAATAGCTGTGTAATCCCCTTACTGACACTTAAACCAGTGTTGAACTAGTCCAGCCACTCTTTTAATAGTTGTCCTAGTGTGGAATAGATCATGAAAGGGGTGTTTTTTCCAAGGGAGTTGAGTGCAGAGTCTTTTGCATGTAAAAGAGCACATCAAAATGAGCTTCACATACACGTAAGCAGCCCACTGCATCCTGCATATATCCACAGAAACTATAGCCTTAGTGCTGTAGTAATTTCTTCAGAGATATGGTGAGGAAGAGGGGCTGGTTATTGAAATACTATCTATTCTAAACAAATCTGGTACCTTTTTGGAGACTTGTCGGGAAGGAGTTTTACTTGCCTGTTCTGTCTACATCTCCCATAGCCATGAAGTATCTTGAGCCCAGGCAGTATATCAGAAGAGAACATACTGATGAATTTGGCCTATTAGACTCTAGAGTAATTTCCCACAGGAAGTGTCAAAAGACCCATCATTTGGCTTACTTAACTAGACTGGACAAAGCACAAGAAAATGGACTGTCAGGAACAATTCTGTACTATTCATTCCTATGTTTCCAATATTGATTTAAAAGTTTTCAGTGACGGAGAATCCACTACAACCCTTGTTAAATTGTTCCAATGGTTAATTATTTTCACTGTTAAAATTTGACACTTTATTTCCAGTTTGAATTTGTTTAACTTTAACTTCCAGCCATTGGATCATGTTACATCTTTCACTGCTAGATTTAAGAGCTCATTATTAAATATTTGTTCCCCATTGTTGGAGGGTGGGATTTAGTATGACCAGACAGCAAGTGTGAAAAATCGGGATGGGGGGTAATAGGAGCCTATATAAGAGAGACCCAAAAATCATGACTGTCCCTATAAAATCGGGACATCTGGTCACCCTAGTGGGATTTCGCTTATCCTGGATTCCTTACAGCAAATAGTCCTCCCATACAACTGGTGGCAAGTACAACACCCACCCACAAACCTGTGAATCTCCTGAGATCCATATGGAGTTCCTAAGCTCTGCATTAGCTCTGGGCCCTCTCTCTTCTGCCTCATCTGCATTGCCAGGGAATCTTCAAGCAGTGACTTTCCCTGAGATCCCTTTTAAGAAGTCCCTGAGATTACTAATGCACAAGAACCTCTGCAAGAAAATGGATACAGCCTCTGTTCCCTTTGTTGTGTGTGAAGTGGAAGATGTACATCCCTCTGGCTACTTCCCTGGCCTCCATCTGGTCCCTACAACAATCTCCTTGTGCCCACCCCACTCATGAATGCGGGGGGTGTGGTGTGTGGATTGGGCAGGAGTCCCGGGAGGCGGGCTACGACCCCCTCATGGGGTGAGGAGGGAACCAGTTAAGATTTTGGCAGCTCATCACTGGGCGTTAGTCTTCTACATTTAAAGGACCAAGGCATTCCGCGAGTCAACACAGTTATTCGTCAAGGTGGCCGACAGGATGAAAGGTCGTCCCAGTATCTGCTCAAAGAATTTCTTCTTGGATCACTGCTTGCATTCGCTACTGCTATGATCAGGCGAAGGTGCCACCCCTGATGATTGTAACCGCTCACTAGACCAAGGTGCAGGCCTATTTGGCTGCTTTTCTGGCCCAAGTGCTTATCCAAGATATCTGTAGGGTAGCCACCTGGTCTTCCATCCATAAGCTCACGTTCCACTATGTACTTACCCAGCAGGCCTGGGATGATGCTAGCTTCAATGGGGCTGTACTACAAGCCGCTAAACTGTGAACTTCAAGCCCACTTCTGAGGATACTGCTTGTGAGTCACCTAGAATGGAATTGGCATGAGCAAGCAGTCGAAGAAAAAACGGTTACCTACCTTTTGTGACTGTTGTTCTTCGAGATGTATTGCTCATGTCCACTCCATTACCTGCCCTCCTACCCCTGTGTTGAAGTTGCCGACAAGAAGGAACTGAGGGGTCATAGGGTCAGCGGCACCTAAAATACTGATGCATGAGCATAGCACTTAAGGGGGCACCACAGCTGACCCTATGGATACCGGTAAAGCAAAAGTCTCTGACAACTGTGCACGTGGGGGCGCACACACCTAGAATGGAATGGACATGAGCAACACCTCTCAAAAGAACAACAGTTACAAAAGGTAGGTAATTGTTTTTTTACATTAAGGAGGGCTGAAATCTCGTTTAAATCTAAAATTATTGTCCTAAAAAAATAAACATTTCTGCAGCATGTTTTCAGATTATACAACATGTAAGTTAGAGTTCCTTAAAATGTCGTACTCAGGAAAGAAGGTTTTGAAGATGCTGTTTCACTGAAAAAGATTATAAATGATGTTTGGTCACTGTAGGGTAAGAAATAGACAGTGATGTATGCTTTAGCAGCTGTTAATAAATCAAATTAAATATTAGACCATATAGGAGATGCTACAGATTAGTTCTGAATATTACATTCTTATGTATTATTACTGCATAATGCTATTCTGTTGTCAAATCAATATGACTGTTAAATATATTCAAAGTAATTATTGTATATCCCTAAGCAAGAGAATTTGGGCTCAGGTACATGTCTTTTTTTCCTTTGGGAACTCATTTGGGGTCCTCGACACCTGCACAGTCCACAAAAAGGTAGCTGTTAAGATGAGTGGTAGAGAATCTATGAATGTATTCCTAATTCAGCTTTGCAGTTGAACATGGAGTTAAATATTCTGCTTCTGTGTTCTACCTCTTCTGCCAACTTGTTCCTGTAGATCTCTCTTGAACTCCTGCATATGTAAGGAACGTAATTGATGATAAATGTCAGCTAACTCAAAAGGATATTAACAAAAATAGCACCCAGTATTGCAGTGGGGGTTTTGTGGTTTTTGTTGTTTTGTTTTTTGTTTTTGTTGGAGTTTTTTTTGGTAGGGATCTAGACAAAGGAGAGTGTTGGAGGAGGGATTAGGAGAATGATAATGAGGTAGCTTTGCAGATGTTTATGGGGTGTTCCTCCCAAGCATGAGGGGCAGCATGAGAGAAGGAATGAAGGTACTTGTTGGTATATTTAACCAGTGGGCAAGGGAAGCTGACATGGTCTGATTGGAGGTAAGTGTCATCAGCTCAGTAGCAAATGAGAGATGAGTAGAGAGGGGACTGACCATCAAGGACTTTGAATGTGAATACAAACAGCTCATGTGGTGATAAAAGAGGAGTCAATGGAGGGATAAAAAGAGAGAAGTGACATGGACAAAGTGATGGGCTATGAGACTTATATTTATGACAGCACCCTGTGTGGGGCAAATCTGCATTTGTCAAGGCTAGAGAGAAGGATGTTGTAGTAATCGAGATGCTAGATGAGTGTTAGCTGTGTGGATAGATGGGAAAGACCATGTCTTTGAGATATTATGCACACAAAAAATTGGCAAGATTTAGACATAGCCTGGATCTGAGGACCTAGAGAGGGGATCAGGTTGAAGATGATGCGCACGTTATGGCCTTAGTGACAAGCAGGATGGTGATGTTGTCCACAGTGATGAAGAAAGAAGGTAACAGGGAGGGCTTGTGAGGGAACTTCGGGAGCTCTGGTTTAGCCAGCTTGAGCTTGAGCTAACGTCTATACATCCATGAGGGAATGCCGGAGAGACAGGCTACGAACTTGGTTTGGATAAAAGGAGACCGTTCAGTCGCAGAGGAGTAGATCTGAGAGTCATCAGCATAGAAATAGTAGTTGAAATTATGTTTGCATATGAGATAAGGTGTAGAGGAGAAGAGCAGGGGACCAAGGACAGAGAAGGAAACCCATCACAGAAAGTTTGAGGGCAAAAGAGGATGATCCTCTGGAGGACACTCTGAAGGAGTGTTTAGAGAGGTATGAGGAGAACCAGGAGAGGATATAGTGACAGAATCCAAGGGAGGTCAAGATCTCAAGAAGAAGAGCATGGTCCATGGTGGCAAAGGCAGCTTGAGAGGTCAAGGAAGATGAGAATGGAGTACTGGGTTTCTGCACATTAGCTAGGAGGAGGTAATTCAAGACTTTGGCAAGAGCAGTTTCAATCGAGTGCAAGAAATGCAAACTGGATAGGAGTGGGTCTAGGATGAAATTTTTTTTTGTATTTTGAGGGGGGAAGCTGTGGGAGAGGTTGAAGAGAAGAGTAAGGAAAATATGAGCATGACTGCAAGAGAGATCAGGAGATGGGATGGGGGGGTCACTGCAGCAATTGAAGGGTCTGCGACAGGTAGGAGCTGAGTTGTGGGGGGTAAGGGAGAAGGGAACGCAAGCTGAGAGGAGAGGGAAGGTTATGTAATATTTTGTCCGTTTTCTGTAGGAAGAATTCGGTGAGATTCTGGTCAGAAAAAGAAATGAAGTGGAAAGTTTGAGTGAGTCGATGGTGGCAAAAAGGCGGCTGAGATTGTGGGCATGGGATTCAAATGAGTTGGAGAAGCGTTGTTTAAGCAAGAAAGAACTGAAGGAGGAGAGAATAATTTGTAGTGGAGGAAGTCAACCTGATCACAGGATTTCTGCCAGTCTCTCTCCTCAGCACAAGAGTAGAAGTGGAGGAACAGGGCCGGCTCCAGGCACCAAGCACCCAAGCTGGTGCTTGGGGCGGCACCTGGAGGGGGGCGGCGGCGCGGCGCTCTGGCCGCCGGTGGGGGGGAGAGCCGAGCCCCAGCCGGGGCTCGCCGCCCTCCCCCCAGGGCTCCGGCTGCCCTGCCCCCGGCGCTCGGGCCGGCGGGGGCCGGAGGCTTTTTCGCCTGGGGCGGCGAAAAAGCCAGAGCCGGCCCTGTGGAGGAAGCAGACATTGTGGGTGAATCAGGGCTAGGGGTTGGCAAAGCAAACTAGCTAAATGGACTTTGGAGTGGGGGAGAGAGTCAGAACAATTGGGTGGAGGATTATGTTGTTCTTTAGTGCTCTAAATAGACCTCTTCAGAGGGAGAAATTGAGCCTGGATTTTTGTACTGCATTCACGTAGTTCAAAGGCAATACCTTTGCCAGAAAGGCAAAGAACAGTTTTATTTTCCAGCCAATCCAGAGTAGGTTGTGTGGCAAGTTTTACTCTTGCAAATTTAGCAACAGCAGCTTTTGCTATTGAAAGACCCAGTTTGATTTGATTTCAAAAGGGAGAATAAGGTTTGTGTGCTCTACCCCACTGCCATATAGTTGAAACATAGTATTTTTGCCAGAAGTGACAGTATAATTTGCCAACCAAGTGGGTTTTATAGTAAAATAAACTACGGTTTGATTATTAGCTGCTGCTGCTGCAAAACATAATGTAATATGATTTCAGGAAGGAGCTGGCCTTTTTCTAATACTCTGTATTAGTCTTCTTATAAAGTGCAAACTTCACTACTGCTTCCTGAGTGAGGCAGTTTAATTTGCAAACCACTTTGTGTTTTATCCACTAAGTTAAACATAATTGTATAAAAACAATATACAAATTATTAAAAAATAAAATTGGCTGCAAGACCTCAAACTCCCCTATAGGGAGCATTTGGGGGTGGTTGTTTTTTAAAAAAAACTTGAATCTGCCTTAATTGGCAGACTAATACATCAGGATTTGGGCCAAGTGAAAGTTCAAGTATATATATGTATTTATATTTCTATATATATATGCACTGAGGAATATGACAAAATTGGACATACCTTTCCTAGAATTTCCAGAGGTTTTATTTTAGAAAAATGAAATGTTTCTGTAACTTGCAGAAACCTTGAGAAGCTTTCCTATGAAGGCAGTTCTCTTGTAAATGAGAGAGAGCAACATTTAGAATTGATGCCCCACAGATACTGGATCCAAATACAAGTGAATGGCTCAAGAGTACATGGTTTCCTCCCCATCAAACTGTTCTTGCCTGACCTGAAGGGAGACCATGCACAAAATGTATTCAGGGACATACTGTTGAATGCTCATTGTGACTATCAGGCAGCCTAGTGCCACTGTGTATTGATCAGTTCTAGATTGCAAACCAGATGAATGATTACCCTTTATATTTTTATGCATTAGAATTTTTACATGAACTTGAAGTAGATTATTATACATTCACAATTCTAAATCGTGATCTCAGTTCGGTGGTGGCTGTGGCATTTTAATGTATGTTCAAGGAAGGCCAAAAGTAAACGTTTAAGACCAAGTAAGAGTCAGACACATCAGAAACAGAATAAAAATAAGAACTCTGCTACAATAACTCAGAACAAGCAGAATGCAGAGAAAAATCTTTAGACCATCAAAGCCATAGCAATATTTCAATGTAATTTACTTAAAAAAAAAATCACAACTTGAAAACTGGGGCAAACCATGTTTTCTTGTTTCCAGCTCAGGTAATTGAATTCTACCTAGGTAAAGACTGTCAGCAATTTTGATTGAATAAATTATTCTTCTAATGTGGTATTCTGCTGTAAAATCATTGCCATATTGCTGAGATGAACAAAGGATCCTATGTATCAGTCTCTTATTTTTTTAACCACTTTGGGATGAATGTGTGAGATTATACGATTATCAGTAGCAGAGTACACAGGGGATGTAGTATTCAGAAACATGAATTCATTTCCTCTGTGGATAATCCTTGTCTGGACCTGCATAAATTAAGAAAATTACTTCCCTGGGTTTCAGCCATACTTTCTATTGAACAAATTTTCTGCTGCAGATCTAAGATCCCTAGTCAGTTTTCCATGTGCATAAAACTGTGGATTATTACTGATGAATGGAATCTTTACCAGATATTTAACAGGAAGGCTAAGGTTGTTACCAGCTCCAGAATTTCTGTAATAAATTCTGATCTGGCACTCAAAACAAATACAAGAAGCAGTTCAGTTCAGTATGCATTATACTTAGTTTTTTTCTGTATTTACTTAAAAACTTCACTCTTTTCTGGCTGACTGACATTTCCCTATGGAAAAGTGGAGTGCAGAAAGAAGGGCAGCTAATTAAATCCCTCCAAACTTTGTCTCTCTTTCTAACTCATCAGCAATTTCCTTTTTTAACTACGTTTGGGGAAAAAAAATCAAATAGCCAGTTTCTAATGAAGTACTGTTCCTTACTAGTCAATTATGTCTCTTCCTTAAATTAGTTATAACACTAAGCAGATGCCATCATTTAGGAAAAAATTATAATGCCTGTATGTAAATTGATAGATGCTCTCACCTTGAAAAATGTATTCAGTTTTGGTCACCTCATCTCAAAAAAGATATAGCAAAAATAGGAGGTATCCAGCGAAGAACAATGAAAATGATTACAGGCAAACTTCTATTTCAGGAAAGATTGAAAAGACTGCAACTGTTCAGTTTTGAAAAGAGATTGATAAAACAGTTGAGCATTCCTATTTATCCTTCCTCATGAATAATTACACTGGTCTACAATTTTTGAGAAGTCGTCTGCTTCAGAGATAAAATGTGCTATTTATTATGTATTTTGATGTTCTGAATTCAAATATGACAATTAAAACAACTGATTGGCTACTGTTTCTAAGATATTTAAGTGTTTACATTTTATGTCTATGTATATTGTGTAGATAGTAGAGTTTTAATCATAAATTGTAAACCTAGGTCTTTTTATGTGTTTATGGTTGCTTTACATGATAATATTTCACCTGTCCTGTTT
>NW_020664417.1:72275956-72284697 GCF_002925995.2 Terrapene triunguis
TTTTTTTTTTTTTTTTTTTTTTTTTTTTTTGTCCTATGTTGCCTAGTATTACCTAGCATAATGGGATCCTGGTCTACCTAGGGTTCCTGGGTGCTGTGGTGGTGGTGGTAATAATTATAATAACTAATAATAAATTTTAAAACTGATTGAAGAAAATATATGTACACATTATATAATTAGTGTGTAACTCACTACTGCAAGCTGAAATTGAAGCCAAGAGTTTAGTAGGATTAAAAAACAGATTTAGATGTTTATATGGATAATGAGAATGTCCACAGTTACATCAGATACAATTTTCAAAGGTCTTATAAACCTTCAGGGAATAAATCAGCCACTAACTGATTGGGCTCAGGGGAAGTTACTTTCTATCAGCTGTTTTTTCCATAATTGTCTGCTTCGGGGTTCCTTATACCTTCCTCTGGAGCATTTGGTACCAGTTACAGATAGGATGTTAGACTAGCTGGAGAACTGTTGTGATCCAATATGGCAATTCCTGTCTTCTTGCCCCACTTCAGTTGTATGAAACTATTGAAACCATTTTCAGTATTGGTTTTCTACTTCCAAACTGTACAGACAATGCAATTGGGGAATATCCTGATTAACATGTTAACATTTGTTGTTTGTATTGCAGTAACATCTAGACACATCTACAAAGCAAGAAAAAACCCAGATCAAACCAAAATCCACAGCAGAGAGTCTCAGAGTCTGTCTTGGGCTCATACTATGGAGCTAAAATCAGCAATGTAGATGGTCCTGCTCGAACTGGAGCCCGGTCTCTGAAACCAGTAAGGGGGTTTTAGCCCTATACCACAAGCTCAAGTCAGTTGGCCTGGGCTCTGAGACTTGCTGCCAGGATTTTTTTTTTTTTTGCTGCATTTAAACATACCCTAGAAGACCGGATAAGGATATGGGCTCCATTACACTAGGTACCATACATGCGTCCACACAACAAAGATTTAAGTGCTTGAACTCTACACATTCCAGTCTAATATTTAATACACCCTCTTTACACATGACATAAATGATGTTACTTCTAATATGTGTAGGAATAAGTAGGATATTGAAAAAGAAGAATCTTTTTTTCCTGTGGAACAAATTGCATGTAGGAGTTTGGGGGCTGGATTGGTCCAACAGACACTGTCTCTACTGAGGAAGCTACAGATCCACAGCACTACATGGGAGCTCCAGGAGGCACTGTGCCTCAGGAGAGATGCTGTTGCCTCCAATACTGTGGCACATAGGTGCCTCCATGGTACTATTAAGAGGGAAAAGCTTGTGTTTCCTGTGTGACCAACCAACTGCTCTGGCCTACAGGGAAGGAGGAGGGTGGGGCAAGGCCAAGACCTCAATCACCTCCTCTTGACCCTTTTGGGAGCTTCTGGCTCTGCTAGTAATGCTAGGTTCACACAGCCCTGGGGCTTGGCACTTACATGCAGCCTTCCTACCCTCCCTCCTTGCACACCTGTGAGGGGAAAGAACAATTTAGCCCTGTGCTTCTTTTAATGTACATACGTTATTTTAAGAGTAATCTGGAAGGATATTAATAGGAGTTTTTCCAGGGATAGTGGACTATTAAAGACTCCCATACCAGTTTGAAACCCAGATGAGGCTGGTATTAGGTACAGTACCTGCATATGCAGTGCTTAGTAGTAATTTTAATTGCTTAAAAAGCGATCCTTGAATTTATAAGCAGAGACTCTCACGTAGGAGTAAAGTGCTTATTTTACCTCTGTGTTCAGCGCTGGTGCGACCACTGCTGGAATACTATGCCCAGTTCCGATGCCCACAATTCAAGAAGGATGCTCATAAATCAGAGAGAGGATTCAGTGAAGAGCCACGAGAATGATTAAAGGATTAGAAAACATGGCTTTCAGTGATACTCAAGGAGCTTAATCTATTTAGCTTTACAAAGAGAAGGTTAAGAAGTAATTTGATCACAGTTTGTAAGTACCTATAGTCAATCTAGCAAAGAAAGGTATATGACACAGTCCAGTGGCTGAAGGTTGAAATAAGGCAGAACGTTTTAACAGTGAGAATAATTAACTATTGGAACTACTTAACCAAATGTTGTGGTGGATTCCCCATCACTGACGATTTTTAAATCATGAGGGGAGGTTTTTTTTAAATGATGTGCTCCAGTTCAAACAGGAATTACTTGGGGGAAATTCTATTCAGGTGTTAGGCAGAAGGTCAGACTAGATCAGGGGTGGGCAACTTGCGGCCCACAGGCTGCATGCGACCCATCAGCGTAATCTGTTTGCGGGCCGTGAGACATTTTGCTGACGTTGACCATCCACAGTCATGGGCTCCCCTCGCAGCTCCCAGTGGCCGTTGTTCACCATTCCCGGCCAAAGGGAGCTGCTGGAAGCAGCAGCAGAGAAGTGTCTGGGTTTTTTTTTTTTTATTTATTTTATTTTATTGGATATTTTACTGAGTGTTTTTGTGGTGGTGCCCACAAGTCTGCTTTTCTAGAAAATAAGACTTTTTAAATTTTGCTTGGAGTGCTTGTACAGACACTCCCATAAAGACATACCATAGTAATGTTTCTTAAGTGGTTCTCAGGATGTAAAATAAGAGAGAAAAATCACACTCGGTTGTGGATTCTAAGAGTGCTCAAAATACAAACAGTGGCTGTACTTGAGTGATAACCTTGCCCAAATTCTACTTTACTTTCAAATGCTATGAGGCAGGAAATTTTCACTTCTTATTTATTTTTAATGAATTGTTTACAGGAGGAATTCAGCATATTTTAATACCACAGTTGAAAGTGTTGCATGGTGCATTAAATATAATGCTGCTTCCTTTTCACCTGCATGCACTTTTGTGTCATGTCCATATTGCATTAATTTGCAGAGCAGGCACTTTGAGGCTCACCAAGTTACATGGCTGTGAGCCCCTGACTTTGAGAATATCAATGCTAAGTGTAACTTTCTTTAAAAATAACCAAAAAAGTATGTGTCTAGCCCTTTTTACTGTGGAGATCACCTTGGAAATGTAAACTGATTTTTAGAACTGAATCTTAGAAGTGTAGGACTGGAAGGGACCTCACAGGTCATCTAGTCCAGTCCCTGCATTCATGGCAGGACTATGTAATAATTAGACCATTCCTGACAGATGTTTGTCTACCCTGTTCTTAAAAGCCTCCAATGATGGAGATTCTGCAACCTCCCTAGGCAATTTATTCCAGTGCTTACTACCCTGACAGTTAGGAAATTTTTCCTAATGTCCAACCTAACCCTCACTTACTGCAATTTAAGCCCATTGCTTCTTGTCATATCCTCAGAGGTTAACAAGGACAATTATTCACCATCCTCCTTGTAACAACCTTTTGAAAATTGCTATCATGTCCTTCCCGCCCTAGTCTTCTCTTCTCCAGACTAAACAAATCCAATTTTTTCAATCTTCCCTCATAGGTCATGTTTTCTAGACCTTTAATCATTTTTATTGCTCTCTTCTGGACTTTCTCCAGTTTGTCTACATCAGCGGTTCTCAAACTGTGGGTCGGGACCCCAGAGTGGGTCACGACCCCCTTTGAATGGGGTTGCCAGGGCTGGCTTAGACTTGCTGAGGCTGAGGTCTGAAGTCTGAGCCTCACTCCTCAGGGCCGAAGCCAAAGCCCGAGGGCTTCAGCCCTGGGCGGCCGGGCTCAGGTTACAGGTCCCCTGACTAGGGGTGAAGCCCTTCAGCTTTGGCCTCCCTTCCCAGAGCGGTGGGGCACCAACTTTTGCCCCCCCCCCCCCGGGAGTGGGGCTTGGGCGGGCTCAGGCTTCGGTCCCCCCTCCTGGGGTTGTGAAGTAATTTTTGTTGTCCAAAGGGGGTCACGGGGCAATGAAGTTTGAGAACCCCTTGTCTATATATTTCCTGAAATGTGGTGCCCAATACTCCTGCTGGGGTCTTATCAGCGCATAGTAGAGTGGAAGAATTACTTCTCGTGTCTTGCTTACAACACTCCTGCTAATACATTCCAGAATTATGTTTGCTTTTTTTGCAACAGTGTTACACTGTTGACTCACATTTAGCTTGTGATCAACTATGACCCCCAGATCCCTTTCTGCAGTACTCCTTCCTAGGCAGTCATTTCCCATTTTATATGTCTGCAACTGATTGTTCCTTCTTAAGTGGAGTATTTTGCATTTGTCCTTATTGAATTTCATCCTATTTGCTTCAGACCATTTCTCCAGTTTGTCCAGATCATTTTGAATTTTAATCCTATCCTCCAAAGCACTTGCAACCCGTCCCAGCTTGGTGTCATCCACAAATTTTATAGGCATACTTTCTATGCCATTATCTAAATCATTAATGAAGATATTGAACAGAACCCAATCCAGGACCAACCCGTGGAAGACCTCACTCGATATTCCCTTCCAGTTTAAGTTTGAACCACTAATAATTACTCTCTGGGAATGGTTTTCCAACCAGTTATGCACCCACTTTATAGAACTCCATCTAGGTTGTATTTCCCTAGTTTGTTTCGAGAAGGTCATGCGACATAGTATCAAAAGCCTTACTAAAGTCAAAATAGACCACATCTACTGCTTCTCCTCTATCCGCAAGGTTTGTTACCCTGTCAAAGAAAGCTGTTAGATTGGCTTGATGCAATTTGTTCTTGACAAATCCATGCTGACTGTTACTTATCACCTTACTATCTTCTAGGTGTTTGCAAATTGATTGCTTGTTTATTTGCTCCATTATTTTTCCGGATACTGAAGTTAATAAGCTGGCTCGTCTATAATTCCCTAGATTGTCCTTATTCCTCTTTTTATAAATTGACACTTATATTTGCCCTCTTCCAGTCCTCTAGAATCTCTCCTGTCTTCAATGAGTTTTTGAAGATAATCGCTAATGGCTCAGATATCTCCTCAGTCAGCTCCTTGAGTATTCTAGGATGTATTTCATCAGGCCCTGCCAACTTGAAGACCTCTGACTTGTCTTATTTTTAATTTGTTTTGTCTCTATTTTAGCCTCAGATCCTACCTCATTTTCACTTGCATTCACTATGTTAGATGTCTAATCGGAACTAACCTTTTTGGTGAAAACTGAAACAACCATTTCCACATTTTCTGTTATTGTCTTTTCCCCCCCTCACTGAGTAATGAGCCTAACCTATCCTTGGTCTTCCTCTTGTTTCTAATGTATTTGTAGAATGTTTTCTTGTTACCCTTTATGTCTCTAGTAGTTTAAGTTCATTTTGAGCCTAGGCCTTTCTAATTTTGTCCCTGAATGTTTGTGGTGGTGGTTTATATTCATCCTTTGTAATTTGACCTACTTTCCACTTTTTGTAGGACTCTTTCTTGAGTTTCAGATATTTAAAGATTTCTTGGTTAAATCAGGGTGGTCTCTTTCCATACTTCCTATATTTCCTATGCAGTGGGATAGTTGTTCTCTTGTGTCCTTAATAATGTCTCTTTGAAAAACTGCCAACTCCCTTGAACTGTTTTTTCCCTTAGACTTGCTTCTCATGGGATCTTACCTACCAACTCCCTGAGTTTTCTGAAGTCTGCCTTCTTGAAATCCATTGTCTTTATTCTGCTGTTTCCCTTCTATCATTCTGTAGAATCATGATCATTTTGTGATAAAGTTTTAGTGATTTGTTTTCTTAAAGAGTCTCCTTTCACTCACACACAGCTGCCAGGGCTGATCAGTGGGACCCATAAAATACATGGCTTTTGGTCCCTCAAATTTTTAGAGGGACTCCAGATCAGTTTGATGACATGGGAACCAGAGAGTAAGGTACCACCTGGGCTGCTGGTAACTGCAGTCCCTCTCTTCTGGCACATCTGCTGAGCAAGTGGTGGGGCTTCTGGTCCCATTTAGGGGAAACTCAATAACATGAGGTGGCCTGATCTAGGAGACTAAGCCAGAATTTAGAGTTGGAGAATCTTTTATTCTAATAGTGTGTCTAACACTAGTTAGTGGGGATAATAATGCTTATCTCTTGGGCTGCAGAATGTTAGGATTAGTTTGTCAATGTCTTTAGAGCACTATGGGTAATATTTTCAAACAAGCTCAGCTTTCATTGGGACTCTCAGTTTGTTAGTTGCCGAGCAGTTTTGAAAATCTGACCATAACTAAATGTTAAGCATTATTTGAAAGAGAGAGGAAGAGGGGGAGAAAAGCCTAAAGAGACAGTGGGATAGAAGAGAGAGCAAAGGAGCCAGAGAGATGAAAATAAGGAGAGCAAAGGTGATGGAGACAAAAGAATGGGAAACAGTGTGAAATGGGAGAAAGCTAAGGGGTGGAAAGCAAAGGGGGGTGAATAGAAAAATGAGAGAAAGAGGGAATGAGATGCTACTTTTTCAAAGAAAGAAGAGCTTGTGAATAAAAACAGTGCACAGAAATGAGAGAGAATAGAAAATGAATAGGGAGATGGATCAAATGGGTCATTTATGGACAATGAGAACTAAAGGGGATAAATACCAGAAAGATTAGAATAAGAAAGAAGATGCACACAAAATATTAGTGAATTTAGTTTATTTATGATCCACTATTTTATTGTGCTTCTTCTGCAGATATCCTATATCTGTTAGAGGGGGAATGGAAAGGATGGCTATTTTATTTACCTGAATATGGCTGAATACGCTGGATTCTATAGTTAAACCATTGGAGGGAAAAACCCTCTACAAAACCAGAGAAGATCACTTTAAATTAACTTGAATACACACACGCTTCTTCAATGAATGAACCTTTCAGCTCCTAAACTTCTGGTTTATATGGTGGGGAAAAAGGTTGTTGGTTTGTTTTATTTTAAATTGCAACTCTGTATAGCGTTAAGTCTGAGGTGACAGACTCCTTTCTCCTGCAGCAAAGGAGGCTGGTGGTAGCCTGAAGACTATTTCCCCCTGTGCATCTATTCAAGTTGTTAAATAATAAATTGTTTTGTTAATTTTTCAGAGGCTTCCTGCAAACAATGGAGGTGTCAGAACTTATCAAAAAAGTTAGCAAGAATCTTTTCTAGTGAATGCTGTTAGACAACCTAAATATAGGGGTCACTACTAAACCCTAATAATTCTATTATATAATTAGACATTATTGAGGATGGACCAAGATTCACCTTATGGGCCTTCCCTTGATCCTTATTGTGTTGCCTTGTATCCCAGTGGATGAGACTTAGTTAAATTTGGAGGGTGGAAGTGGAAGTAATTGTTTCACAGGCCCAGCCCTAAAATGCGAGAAGGCTCATTCTGCATAAGTAATTCTTACAGCATGCACTGTACATTATATATCTTATTTCTATTCATTTGGACACACAGAATAGATTAATTTTATAAAAGCCTAATGATAAATCGGCCATGGTAAAGAAGAGCCTTTTTCTTGATGTGTAGTTCGGGCTTGATCCTGGAAGTTGCTGTGTTCCTCGTGGTAGTTGAGCATCATTAAATTCAATTAAAAACTATGAAAGTGCAGGCTCAAGCCCTTAGTCAAAAAAGAAGCACTTCTGGTGTCTAAAAGACATACTGTACCTATGTTGCAAAAATTGGGGTTTGGGAAGGCGTGCCCCTTTTACAACATTACATTTTGTTAAGCAGGGACACTGGAACATCATGTAAAAATGTTATCCTTTAATTTCATTGTCATTTTCATTAAAGATTCTAATTAGGCTCTGGTGGTGGTCAAGAAGAAGGGACATGGCATTTGTAAATACCATGCACTAAGATGCAAAAGACAGTATTTTTCCTATATGCAGAGTTTGACATGCGAAAACAAATGTCTTCAGTAAACTGGCATTTGTCAAATTTAACCAAAAAAACAAAAAACAAAAACTGTTAAAATAGGTTCTTGGGTAGAATCCTAAAGCATGAGTCTAGGAGCATTAGAATGCACAGTGCCGGTAGCAGTGTGCTCCCTAGTGCAAGTTTCCTGGGAGTGTTTCTTTTTTGAACTGACACAGCAAAGTCTCCAGTTCTGAAACAGATGTTCTTCCAGCAGCTCTGAAGTAACGTTACTTGCTGGATACAATGTCATATCAAGGGGTTAGTGGTCCACCTCAGCGTTCTAAGAGGACTTACTGCTAATGAAATCAAATGCTTAGAGAAGCATGAGATGCAGGACTTTAGCTAGGATTTTGCCTCAACTAGGGTGGTCAGTTAATTTCCACAGTACAGCACAAGGTTGCTTTTCACCATTGCAACTTTTTTCAAAACAAAATATTGGTAAAATCCTCTAATTTCCCTCTGATTAAGAACTGGCTTGAAGACTGGAATGATTTGTTTGTTTGAAGAATGTTGACGTTAGAGTGGGAATCGGAGGGACTGCAAACAGTGGGTATTGTTGTGATTATATTTGCGTCTCTGAAGCTGCTTCATTTGCTGGGACTGATTGATTTTTCAGAAGGTAAAGTGGTCAATCACTGTTTGTGCTGTTTGTAGTATCTAGTCTGCTTAAAAGCTGTCTACGTAAAACAGACTGCTAGTCTGATATAAAACCTGTAACGTGAAAATGCTTGAAAAAGTGAGAATAACCTGTGGACTGTTAAATCTTGTTTTTGTTCGTTTCCTTTATCTGATATTTTAAAACAGAAGTAGAATCTAACATAGGGTTTATTATATACAGTGTATTACATTTTACAGCGTATCTGCATTGAAGTATGTTGGAAAGGTTGAAAACATGTATCTATCAGTTACAATAACCTTTGAAAGCTGCTCACTAGTAGAAAACTTAATACATCGAGATTTATCATAGTTTGTTTTATAAAACTGAGTGCTCTTCTGCTTTGATATATGTTCTAAAAATAATTATTCTCT
>NW_020664417.1:72284707-72292145 GCF_002925995.2 Terrapene triunguis
TGTGTGTGTGTGTAACCTATTTATTTGATTAGACTGTCTGTTCTCTATGTATATAGGGACATAACATGTCATCTGTTAATAAACAGAACTTCCCTTTAATTTCAATACCAGGTTCTGTTTAAAACAGTGCAGACCTTGGTACAGATACTAAGCATTGTTTCATGATACTGAATATGTTATCGTCACATCTGCTAATTAAATTTAGTTCTAAAAATCAAATTATACTGTCATCTACTCTAATTTCTGTCTGAATGCTGTAGTAAACAAAAACCATTTATATCCTAAAGCTTGATTTTGTTGCTGTGTAAATACCAGATATTTACTGTAACTTCGGCACTTTCTGGTACTTTCTGGTCATAGTCAGATAGCTAAGGAGAGCACACTAATTTTCTGAAGCATACCTTTTTTCTTCATAGTGGGAAAAGATGTTTGACTGATGGAGATTTGAAAAATCACCTCATAAAACCGTTCAACGTACTGATGAAATGTGAAATATTTAACCTAGCATTTTTACAGTTACTGAACTATTTAAATAATTCATCCTTAAAACCGCATGTGAGAATTTACATCATCAGGCAACAGCAAAACTTTCTACTAAATACTTTTTTTTATGGAAGTGTGAAATTCTTTTTCAAAGTTCTAAACTACAGGTTAATCTGTCCCTCATAATACTCACATTTTTTTCTTTTAAACTCTGGGCTGTGTAGATTTGCACATAAGCATTCGGTGTTTTTAAACTTTCATCTTGCTTCATTGCATGACAACTCCAGCTTTATAATTGATGGCAATAAAGTATTTATAGAAAAAGGATAAAATACAGAATCCATCCGTTTAGCAATTGAGTTTGTCCCTTTTCTTAATTCTTCACAAAGTCATATTGTGATTAAGTCTGAGAAAATGTTCTATATGTTACAGCAAATGCAGTAAATCATGCCCCTAAAAAAATCTGCTAGTAATAAACCAACCCTGTAAGAAATAAAAAGTGCAGTGTGATATACAATAGGAAGCATAACTATTCAGGGTTAGGACTAGAATTATGTAATTAATTCCAACCAATAGTGTCATGATATTGCCTCACATAACATAATAATTGTATTTAAAATCACCCAGCAACATGGAACTGACAGATCTGTAAAGGAGAAAAATAACAACATTATAAAACACAACAAAAACATTATAATATTACTAGTTTGACTAGCAGCAGTAGTTAGAGGGATTTCTTACCCCAGTGAGGCCTGTTTCATGCTCTTTCACTTATCCCTTACTCCGGCAAAATTCCCCCTAAAGTTAATAGGAATTTTGCCCGTGTAAGAAATTAATAAGGAGTGCTTTGCAGGACATTCATAACTTACAGCATTCACTGCAGCTTTGCCATTGACTTCAGTGGGACAAGGATCAGGTCCTAATAGCCAAATACTGATCCATTGCACAAAAGAAGGATTGTGTATTTAGATCAAAATGGAAGATAGAGGATTACCCCCCAGATCCTGCACGAGGCACCTGCACAAGCAGGCCAGTGCAGCAGCCCTGTGTTTGTTTATATTTATAGGCTTCCCGTTGGTATTCATCAATGTAAGATATAAGCATCCCACCTACACTAATGAATTTGTCTTGACAACACCACTGAAAGATAGGGAAGCATTTTTATCCCTATTTGACAGTTGTGGAACCTGAAACACAGAGGTGAAAGGGTAGAACTTCAGGGGGCATAAACTGTCATAACTCCACTGACCTCAATGAAATTATGACAGTGATGCATGACAGTTTACACCAGCTGATGATCTGCCCCAGAGAGACATGGCTATGCTCACTCAGGAAGTCTGTGGCAGGGGTGGGAACAGAAATCCGATTTCCTGAGTCTCAGCCCAGTGGCTTACCCACAAAATTATCCTTCCTTCCTTCCTTCCTTCCTGTTTGAGATCAGTGAATTTGCACAGTTCCTGGATCAGTCAATCATACCCTTGCCAGTTCCCCAAGCTTGCTCTCCTTTCCTCTGTCTGCATGTAGCTGAAAAGTGCTTTGCTGTCCCTTTACCTGCCTCACTGCTTCTTAATCTATCCACACTGTGGAACTGTAGCACTTTATTGATTATTTAATTACTATCATTTATAATAAGATAAAAAGGCCCTCATCTACTATTCCAGGCACATTGAACGTTAGTTAAAGTAACTGTACAACAAAAACAAAGCCACAGCATACCCCTAAAACTACTCCACCAAGAAGAAACATGAGACTGGCTATATGGGTCAGACCAATGGTTCATCTAGGCCAGTATCCTGTCTTCTGATTGTGGCCAATGCCAGATGCTTCAGAAGGAATAAACAGAACAGGGCAATTATCGAGTGATCCATCCTCTGCTATCCAGTCCCAGCTTCTGGCCGTCACAGGCTTAGAGACAGCCAGACCTTGGGATTGTACCCCTGACCATCTTTGCTAATAGCCATTGATGTACAGTGAACTCCATGAATTTATCTGTTTTTTTAACCCAGTTATACTTTTGCCTTTCACAACATCCTCTGGCAACGAGTTACACAGGTTGACTGAGAGTTGCATGAAGAAGTACTTCCTTACGTTTTTGTTCTTCTTTGAGTGCTTGCTCACTTTGGAGCCCCCGTTCACGGTATTCTACAATGACAAGGTCCAGCCGCGGCCCCGTCCGGCTTTTCTGCATAAGGTGGTGTCATACTTCCATGTCAACCAGGATATTTTCTTCCCTGTGTTCTGTCCAAAGCCTTGCTCCACCAACGAGGAGAGGCGGCTGCACACTCTGGATGTCAGGCGCGTCCTGGGGTTCTACCTGGAGCACATCAAACCCTTCCACAGATTGACCCAGCTCTTTATCGCGATAGCTGACAGGATGAACCCTTCCGATGTCCTCTCAAAGAATTTCAAATTGGATCACCACCTGCATCTGTACTTGTTATGAGTTGGCGCAGGTTGTGCCTCCACCAATAGTGAAGGCCCATTCGACTAGGGCACAGGTGTCTTCATCTGCCTTCCTGGCGCGTGTCCCTGGGATCCATGATATATGCAGAGCCGTGACATGGTCTTTGGTACCCATGTTCACGATGCATTACACCATCACTCAATAGGCCAGAAATGATGAGGGGGGAGGGATAGCTCAGTGGTTTGAGCATTGGCCTGCTAAACCCAGGGTTGTGAGTTCAATCCTTGAGGGGGCCATTTAGGGAACTGGGGTAAAAAATCTGTCTGACCCTGCTTTGAGCAGGGGCTTGGACTAAATGACCTCCTGAAGTCCCTTCCAACCCTGATATTCTATGATTGATTCGTCACACCTGTGTTGTAATCAACATGTCCATAAACTCCTACTCACCTCCGGTGGTACTGCTTGTGCGTCACCTACAATGGAATAGACATGAGCAAGTACTCAAAGCGGAAAAGACAGTTACCTTTCCATGACTGTTGTTCTTCTAGATGCGTTGCTCATGTCCACATCTATACCCTCCTTCTCCACTGTCAGAATTTCCAGCAGGAAGGAACTGAGGGACGGGGGAGCCAGTGGCACCCCTTATACCGGTGCATACACGCATCACTCCAGAGGGTGCCAGAGCCAGTCCCCTATGGATACTACTGAGGGAAAGACTTCCTGCACCAGTGCATGTAGTGAGCACACACACCTAGAATAGAATGGACATGAACAACAGTTACGAAAAGGTAACTGTCTTTTTTTTTTTTAAGTATAGAGTGTATTTTTGAATGTTTTCTCACTGTGTACATCAAGTCAACCAGTTTTTCAATCAATTAGGAGCTATTCCTCTCCACCGTCTTCCCCTCTGTTTACTATTGCAGAAAAAAAAGCCCTTAAACAGGTTCTTTAAAATCTCTCAGATTATGACACGCTGTCCAGCTCGAGTGCCTTCCAGTTGTGGAAACTTGGAACTGGGAGAGAGTAGTCTTTCAAGAAGGCAGGTCTCAAGCCATTGAGAACTTCCTAAATCAAAACCAGCATTTTAAGTCCCACCTGGAAACCCACTACTTATATGTGAGATGCTCAGGTAATAGTGCTTATATAAGTACCTAAGATAAATGGAGTTCCATTTAAACTTTCACGAAAACCAGGAGATTACCAGCTCAAGAATTTCATCTGATCTCAACAGGGGGGGAGATATATCTCCTGTAGCCAGGACCTGCTTTGAGCTTTAGAGATAAACAAACATATACACACTTTAAATTGCACCCAGAAATAAATTGGCATTGGGGATAACATACTGTCAGCTGTTCTTCTAACCGTGCTTCAAACATCCATATAACGAGTATGTTATAGTACCAAAATATTGTATCTTGTGTTGTGTGTATTCAGATGTAGTGACCTATAGAAAAACAAAAGCTGATAATAGTAAAATTTACTGTGTAAAACTTATGATTCTGCATACCTTTCATGGTTGGTGTATCCTGGACTATACCTACTACCATTGTCACTCTCAGAGGGTTTTTAATTTTTACCTGCAGTATTTCTGCTGCTGCAGAGAAAATGTGTGTGGCCTTATTTTAGGTTGTTACAAAAAGCTGCTGTGAAGTAGATCATATACTAATAGTTTTGTTGTCTCTCTAACCTAACCTTCATTTTCCATTGTACTTCCTCCAGCCATAGATGCCCTCTATTTAACCATTGCATTAAGCCTTCATTAGACTTGGATCTATGCACTACTTTCTTCATTGCATGGCTGATATGACCAATCTGCCTATTATTCCTAATTTTTTTTAAATAACGTCATTAGTGGAACAGAGCGTTCTCTTCTTTCTGAACAATGTGTTTAGCACATAGACAGATGTTGCAAATGCAAATACCAGTTCACAAGCAATCTGTATTCCCTTTTTAAACACCTCAAAGCCTAGGCCCTAATCTTGTAAACTCTTTCGCATGTGAGTAGTCATACTGATTTCAGTGGATCTGTCATGCAGATAAAGTTATTCATGTACATGTTTGTAAAACTTTGGGCATTAATTTCCCTGAAAAACACAACCCTTTTAAACATTCCTGTAACTTGACTTGTTAATTATACTTTGCCCTTCTGCAGGTACAAGTTGGAGAAGGAGCTCTTTTTCTGTTGCATACGTACATGGGTTCTGCTCTCAATTTGACCCTGTATTATATGGACAAGTTCACCATTGCCACGCTCCTCCTTGAGTGTTTTATTGCTTGCTCAATATTTAAGAATACTGAAGAAGCCATTAAAAAGTAAATATTTGCCATTTCTTTCCACAGTTACCATAAATATATCCTCCCTTAAGAATAGGGAAAACTAGTGATATCCCAGATATTGGCAAATGCTGACTTTATAATGATAACCACTATAAAAAATTTTCTTGTTGTTGAATTCATAAACTGCAACGCCAAAAGGGACTCTTGTGATCATCTAGTCTGGCCTTCTGTATAACACAAGCCATAGACCTTTCCCAGCATTTTTCCTAGAACATATCTTTTAGAAAAAGATCCAATTTTGATTGAAAAGTTGTAAGTGATGGGGAATCCACCACAACCCTTGATAAGTTGTTCCAATGATTAATTACCCTCATGGTTAAAAATGTATGCTTTATATCCAATCTGAATTTGTGGAGTTTCAACTTCCAGGCATTGGTTTACCTTTCTTGGCCAGATTGAAGAGCCCATTATAAAATATTTGTTTTCCATGTAAATACTTATAACTGCAGTGTAAGGCACAAAGGGAGCAATCCAACAGCTTGTTATACTCTTGAATGTATTGGAACTGTAGAACTGGGGCTTTGGTGTCAAAGGTAACCTTGTTTCTTTTATCGTTTGGTATGCCTTAGCCCGTTTCATGGCTATGATGTGTGTTCTTGGGTATTTTTTTCCCTGTTCATGTGGGGTTTTTTTTTTCTTTTTGGTAACATACAAACCTAGTATACATATTAGTACACAGACTAAGAACAATTTTTCAAATGATAGTGCAATGGCTGGACTTGCATAATTTTGAAAAAAATCACTACTTTCCCTTTAATTTTGTCAATAATATTTTCAAAAAATAATTCCAAAAGAAAATATTGTGTATAGTATGTTGATTACCTATGCACACTTGTGTGTGTGTCCTTTGAATAATAGTCATCTGACTTAAGTTGCAGCAGAAGTTTTTTGTTCCCAGCCTTTCCTCCCTTTCTTGGGCAACCTTTCATCCTCTTTACTAAAGACATAAAATGGAGTGCACTCAATTAATTCACAGTAATCATTTTGGGATTTGGGTTCCACCCTGATTCTCACATATTGTACGATGATAGAATTTCAACTTCTCAGATGAATAAGATCAATGAGCTACACTGTACAAAAGCAAAGCTAATTTCTTCAGAGGTTATACGTGTCGACCATTTTAATCCCTTAGCAGGATATTGTGTACAAGATGGCAGTATTCATTGTAAAGTAATCAACCCACACAGAAATATAGATTTATTTCTATCAAAGCAGCAGCACCCCAAGTACTAGTGATAAATGGATATTTCTACATGTATTCTTATATTAACATTTTGTACTGTTAGGCTACTAGCTTTTGACATTTATATGTATCCTGTTTAAAGTTTGAATGGGGATGAAATTATTAAAAATACTGTTCTAAGACTTTCAGTTAAATTTTTTTCACCAGGTTAAACTTATATCTTATGGAAAAATGTTTAAATAAAAGTGGCTGAAAAATCATGATCAAGTCAAATCCATAGTCCAAAATCCTTGCTTTTATGGGCTTTATCCAATTGCTGTTGTCACAGTTTCAGGGTAACTTCACCTGTATTCCTCCATGGTCCCTCAAGAGTTCCCACTTAAAGGATTCCTACTACCAACTGTTATCTCTCTTTGGCAGAGAACTGCATCTCGCTCTCTCCTGACCAGGGATTTTAAGGTTGCACAGCTCCCTGGATTTACACTGTGATAGCTTGAGCAAGCCAGACTGCCTGAGTAAACCAATGCCTGTGCTTTGCTTTCTCTCTGAAGGCTAAGACCAGTGTATTGCCCACAGTTATACGTTGCCACTTACATCCTTCTAATCAAGCACATTTATTCTTAAGGCAAAAGCATTACAGAGATAACATTTAAATCAATAAAAGCCTGTATATATGCTAGAAAGCTTACCAGAGATCATTCCCAGCTTCAACCTAGGCTCTGGCAGGTTTCAGTCCTTGAAAAAACACAACTGGGTTTTCCCATGGTTATAAATTCATCCCTCTTAGATCCAGAAAAAAGGCTGGGCTGATCAGCAGTTTCTTTATACATAGGGTTACCATACGTCCGGATTTTCCCGGACATGTCCGGCTTTTTGGGACTCAAATCCCCGTCCGGGGGGAAATCCCCAAAAGCCGGACATGTCCGGCAAAATCCAGCACCGCTGGTGCTGGGCGGCCGGGGGCCGGGCTGGGGGTGCTGGGCGGCCGGGGGGGGCGCCGGGCCGCTGGGGGCCGGCGGTGCTGGGCAGCC
>NW_020664417.1:72302145-72358296 GCF_002925995.2 Terrapene triunguis
TGCAGTTTTACCCATTTGCAGAAGTCCACTTTTATCTGCCTTTTTTTCCCAGGGTAAAATTGCTCTCTTATTGCTAAGAATTAGTTTAATGGTCCAAGATCTAGTTCTTCTTCATCCTGGATCCTCTAGGCCAATAGATGGAAGGAGGCAGGATTTGCCTCATGCATTCCCTGAAAGCAGAAGGTTAATCTAACAAGAAATAATAAGTAATCTAATTTTAGTCTCTGCTGTTACGTGGAAGACACAACTCATTTTTCCATTTGCGACACATTTAAACTGTTCAATTGATTTTACTCTCCATTGACCAGTTAATGTCTTATAATCATTTCCTGATCGCCTGCCAGTCATCTTGAAAAAAACTAACAGGATTGTGTTTTAAGAGCCCTCTGTTTCTCATCTTATGAAAATGCAGCTGAATTTGCATTAACATTTTCACCATTGTCTTAATCTTTTTAAAAATCAAGATTAACGATGGGACATAATTGCTTGTAAAAGCCATGTGCTGCTGAATGCAGCACGGCAAGACAATATGGCACATGCCATTTCACAGAACTGGACCTCTGATCTTTATCACAACTACAGAAATGTTTATGGAAATACTTGCTACATCATCAAAGCCTGTCCAAAACATTTTCCAGGAGGCAGCTGTTTAGGACTTAGAACATAAGAACGGCCATACTGGGTCAGACCAAAGGTTCATCCAGCCCAGTATCCTGTCTACCGACAGTGGCCAATGCCAGGTGACCCAGAGGGAGTGAACCTAACAGGTAATGATCAAGTGATCTCTCTCCTGCCATCCATCTCCAGCCTCTGACAAACAGAGGCTAGGGACACCATTCCTTACCCATCCTGGCTAATAGCCATGAATGGCTTAACCTCCATGAATTTATCTAGTTCTCTTTTAAACCCTGTTATAGTCCTAGCCTTCACAACCTCCTCAGGCAAGGAGTTCCACAGGTTGACGGTGCGCTGTGTGAAGAAGAATTTCCTTTTATTTGTTTTAAACCTGCTGCCCATTAATTTCATTTGGTGGCCCTTAGTTCTTATATTATGGGAACAAGTAAATAACTTTTCCTTATTCACTTTCTCCACACCACTCATGATTTTATATACCTCGATCATATCCCCCCTTAGTCTCCTCTTTTCCAAGCTGAAAAGTCCTAGCCTCTTTAATCTCTCCTCATATGGGACCTGTTCCAAACCCCTAATCATTTTAGTTGTCCTTCTCTGAACCTTTTCTAATGCCAGTATATCTTTTTTGAGCTGAGGAGACCACATTTGTATGCAGTATTCAAGATGTGGGCATACCATGGATTTATATAAGGGCAATAAGATGTTTTTGGTCTTATTCTCTATCCCTTTTTTAATGATTCCTAAAATCCTGTTGGCTTTTTTGACTGCTGCTGCACACTGCGTGGACATCTTCAGAAAACTATCCACGATGACACCAAGATCTCTTTCCTGATTAGTTGTAGCTAAATTAGCCCCCATCATATTGTATGTCTAGTTGGGGTTATTTTTTCCAATGTGCATTACTTTACATTTATCCACATTAAATTTCATTTGCCATTTTGTTGCCCAATCACTTAGTTTTGTGAGATCTTTTTGAAGTTCTTCACAGTCTGCTTTGGTCTTAACTATCTTGAGCAGTTTAGTATCATTTGCAAACTTTGCCACCCCACTGTTTACCTCTTTATCCAGATCATTTATGAATAAGTTGAATAGGATTGGTCCTAGGACTGACCCTTAGGGAACACCACTAGTTACCCCTCTCCATTCTGAAAATTTACCATTTATTCCTACCCTTTGTTCCATGTCCTTTAACCAGTTCTCAATCCATGAAAGGATCTTCCCTCTGATCCCATGACAACTTAATTTACATAAGAGCCTTTGGTGAGGAACTTTGTCAAAGGCTTTCTGGAAATCTAAGTACACTATGTCCACTGGATTCCGCCTTGTCCACATGATTGTTGACCCCTTCAAAGAACTCTAATAGATTAGTAAGACATGATTTCCCTTTACAGAAACCATGTTGACTTTTGCCCACAATGTTATGTTCTTCTATGTGTCTGAATTTTATTCTTTACTATTGTTTCAACTAATTTGCCCGCTACTGACGTTAGACTTACCGGTCTGTAATTGCCGGGATCACCTCTAGAGCTCTTTTTAAATATTGGCGTTACATTCTTCAGGCTTCTTCAGGCATTTCCAATGGATGAGAACACCTTATTTACCCCTTTGGAACAACCTGGCTGTAAAAGACTATAATGGACCCCAGCCATTCATGACAAATTATCCAGGTGATTGGAGGACTCTGATGTTAGATTTCTCAGGGACATAATTGTTAAGTCTGAGAATTCCTCTCAAATTGGTGAACTATATGAATTGCTGGTAAAATCCTTACAACCATATGTCTCTAAACAAATTGGTTTTGGTTTTAATTTTCCCCAGATTTTTTAATCTGGGCAAAATGTTTGCCCCTAAACTTGTTTTCTGAAACAGTTGAACTATTTTGGCTGAAATTTTACAAAAGAGGCAAACACCCAGCATGTAAAAATCAAGCTCAAAGGGTTAAACTTTGGCAAAGTTATAAGCAACTGAAAATAGGGTCTTATACTGAGAAGTGTCTGGCAACATCAATAATACGCTACCAGAGCTACCTTAAATAAAGAAAATGTTACTAAAAGTTCTATTTTTATATATAACATAGCAATTAAAATAAGGGCCCAAGGACAATATCAGAAAAAAGTGCACTTTCCATTTTTCCCCTTATCTGACATAGTAACATAGATATTATATAATGTATGGAGAATTTTAAAATGCTTGCTATAATACCAGACACCCATAATTGATTGCAGTGTATCCCAAAGTAAGTGGATAAGCAATAGCTGTCACATATCAGAGTGGTGCTTCATGTCTCACAAAGACTGTTAAGTATGTGGATTGTGTGGAAGAACCCTGTGAATATGCTTTTCAAGGGCATATTGGATCATTTATCATTTAGGGAGATACTGTGTCCAGCTGTAGATGTTTGTTGAACTGAAACCTTTTTCATTATAAGATTTTACTTGTTCTTCAGAATTGCTAAATTTTGTATTTTATGTTCATGTTGTTTTTCTACTCTTTTGAAAAATGAATATGGAAAATTGCTGTCCACAGCACAAGTAGCCAATTTCTGTTACGGCAACAACTGGTGTTGTGACAAGAGGAACTATGCAGGAATCTTTAAATTCTTCAGATTGATTTTTAATATGCTATAATTTCTTTACAGATGTTCATTGCGGAAAGAAAACTAAATATGTGCCTATATGATCTAATAAGGTTGTAAAATAATTAATGTGATTATAATATGTGGTGTAAATGTAATAATTTTCAGAAGTATATGTGATACTTTTCATTAATTACATAAGAGCTACAAACTGATGAGCAGCCGCTTACTAACTGAAGATACAGGGCAGCTCGTTCCAAAGTAATGCTCTACTCTCTTCAAATATTTTCCAGCTTCGTAGTGAGGAAGCCCATAGAAAACTGGCTATTCAAATGTTTGGTTGATTCAGCAAGAAATCAACTTTCCCATGGAACCTATTCCTGCTTTGTTTTTTAAGAATGCTGCTAAAGCTTCACAGAAGTGCACAGAGGGCAAGGCACATTAAATCTTCCTGTGTAGCAGTCCACAACTATGTTTTTCAGGCTTGGAGATGATCCTAGTTCGGATTGCAGAAGTAGAACTACCTTGACTGTCAAGTACACATCTATATAAAAAGAAGATTCTATCAGTTGTAGTTGTGTCAGTCAGCCAGGGAACACTCATCCATCAAAAGAGAAATGAGTTACCCTCATTGGGGGTCACTCAAATGGTACAACTTGCCAGGTGTCTAAGGGCAAAACCTAATTTACTTAAACCTTTTTGATCAAAGGTAAGAGGGCTGAGCCATAACAACTGCCAGTATTTGGATCTATCCCTCTGGATAGATAAATGAGAATTGCTTGTTATTAGACTTCAGTAGTACTGGAGACCTGTAATTTTTCAGTTCACCAACTCTGTTTTCATTGTGCTTGTGTTACTGAGACAGGATGGCACCTTGTTCCCTTAAAGCAGATTTCCTTATGTTATCGGCCCTCAGGTGTAAGAGGCGTCACTACAAATAAATAGGGAAGCCTTGTAGCAGCTGGGGAACACCCTATATGAAGTGCTACCCTGGCCTGGCAGGGTAGGAGGTTAGATCGTAGGTCAAGCTCTATGGCCCCCACAAGTGCGCCTCTTGGGCCAGAGTATTCTCTGGGAGCAGAGGGTTGAGGGTCGGGGGTGGATTTGTGCATGTTTTAATAGTCCCTTTCTGCAGGTATAGCCAACACAAAGAGGTTATATAGCAGCAGTGAATTCCCTATAATAGGAAGAGGATCAGGCCAATAATTTTAAAACAGTGGGTCATATACAGACCTGATGAGGGTGTATCTCAGTATCTATTGTAATGATCTCTTGTTTATAAATGCACTTAAAAATACAGATGATATCTGATAAAGAAGCTACTGCCATGAAGAGTTGCAATGATATATTCTTCAAATAAATGGAGATATCCTATCTCCTAGAACTGGAAGGGATCTTGAAAGGTCATCATGTCCAGCCCCCTGCCTTCACTAGCAGGACCAAATACTGATTTTGCCCCAGCTCTGGAAGTGCCCCCCCCCCCAAAGGATTGAACTCACAACCCTGGGTTCAGCAGGCCAATGCTCAAACCACTGAGCTATCCCTCCCCCCATATTATTCTGTTTGTTTTAGTTAGTGACTACTCCCTTCCCATCAGATTCATGCATGGGTGTCCCCACACACAATAACACATACACACACACACGTCATCAATTGTTGCAAATCGCACACGAACTTAATCCTAAACTGCGTTTATCGTCAAACCTTGTGATTGCTAACAAGGTGCTCAATTACGGTGTGCTTTCTGAAGGACATTCCCGCCAATGGCGAGGCCAGCTCTCGTGTAGGACTTGATCTTGGTCTTATTGTCTCTGATGGGAGCACTGTTTGAGCTGTTGGCTTTGTGCTTTCTCCTGCATCTGTCCAGGCAGGTACGGCTTCTGATGGCAATCAGGAGGGTTGGAGAGCTCATGATAGACCCCTCCCTACACAATCTTCCACAAGGACAAAGTTTCCACTAGGCTGCATCCCTAAAGTGGCGTTGGCCTCCCACATCAACTAAAGCATCCATTTACCTGTGTTCTGCCCTAAGCCACACGCTGGCCGAGGGGAGGCAAGGTTGCAGACATTGGATGTATGTAGGGCCCTTGTTTTTTTTTTACCTGCAAAGGACAAAGCCTTTCTGGAAATCACCAAGACTGTATGGGTCATTTGTGGAGCAGATGAAAGGGGAGGCCATTTGTGCTCAGATGCTGTCAAAATGGGTCTCGGGCTTAATAGTACTTTCCTATGAGCTGAACAAGATACCACTTGAGGGCACTGTGAGGGTGCACTCGACAAGAGCTCAGGCAGCCTTTGGGATATACCCATCACTGATATACCCATCTCTGCTTTCACACTGATGTTAGGAAAAGGAACTTGGTTCACATCTTCACAGAACACTGTGCTGTGATGCAAGTAGGTGCCTCGGATGCCTCCCTGGGTAGAGCAATCCTGCGTTCTGCCTTCTGACAAGGCTCCAGTTACCCACCTCCAGTTACCCACCTCAGTACTCAGAACATCCAGGACTGTGGATCACCCTGTTAGACTCCCCTGGGCTGGAGGCATTGGGTTTCTTGCGGCAGCAGGGTGTGAGCTCCCTGATACCACCAGCCTTTCAGCCACTCACGCATTCTACTATGGCCTATGCCAGCCTCAACATTGCCTTGCAGATTAACAAAAGGCGCACTCCAGTCCCTAAGTCCCTTTAAATCATTCTCCTATGATATCTAGCCCCTGACATTGGCAGTACTATACTGATCAGACTGGGAGGGAACGATGAGGGGGAGTGCATTTGGGGAGCAGGATTGCATATTTCTTGGGTCACTGATGTGTAATTATGCATTATGTAGGTGTAATTTGCCACATATACAGTGGTGCTTTCAGTGTAAGGGCATGGCTACATTTGCAGATGTAGAGCGCTTTGAGTTAAACCAGCCTTCATAGCGCGCAGTAGGGAAAACCCTGCAGTCTGTCCACACTGACAGCTGCACGCTCACTGGTGTGGCCACATTAGCAGCTCTTGCAATGACCAGAGAGAGCAGTGCATTGTGGTAGCTATCCCAGCATGCAAGTGGCTGCAACATGCTTTTCAAATGGGGGGTGGGGTGTAGTGTGACAGGGAGTGTGTTGTGTATATGTGGGGGGAGAGAGAGTGGGTTTTTGGGGGGCTGAGAACATGTCAGCATGCTGTCTTGTAAGTTCAGACCCCCTCCCACCTCTCTCTCTCTCACACACAGCATTCCAAAGTAATGGTTGCTTTGTCTTGGAGCAGATAAGTATGCCGGCTGTCAGAAACGGAGCTTTGAAAGGGCATATCCGCATTCCTGGCCATTTGACTTAAGGGGATTATGGGATGTTTCCAGAAGCTGATCAGAGTGCAGTAATGCAACACCTCGTTCACACTGATGCCCGGGCGTTTCAGCTGAGGCGCACCAAGCATTAATCTTCTCGTGGAGGTGGATTACCAGGAGCGCTCCAGCTGCAGAGTCCAGGCGCTCTAAGTGCCTTGCCAGTGTGGATGGGTCGTGAGTTAGGGCGCCCGGGGCTGCTTTAATGCACTCTAACTTGCAAGTGTAGCCATGTCTTAAGACAGAGCATATTCAGTATAGGCCTTCACCTGCATCAACATAGCTTTGTGGGGATGGGTAGAGTAAAGGAGTTTTTGTATCCCTCATAGAACCAGGTTCCCTTTGGTTTGTTTCATTTTATTTGTATAGTTCCTGCAAAAATATGGATTTGAACTGAAGGTAAAAAGGTTTGTGGACTTGAATTATATTTTTTAACTCTTGCAAACTCAAAATAATTCATGAGGGCCTCATTCTCTAAGAGATTCACCTATCAATATGCAAACCAATATGTTTACAGAGTAAATCAAAAGTGTTCTCATTCTGAATGGCCAAAAGTAAATTCACTTATCTGGTGTGCTGTTTAAGAGACAGTCATTTTTTCAGCACTGAACACAGCTGAAAAAAAATAAAAACTGTGATGCCATTAAATATAGTGTGAAATAGTTAGAATTCTTCCTTGTTGCTGTTTGCAACAAGCTTATTGTTATAGGTGCCAGTCTTAGCTATCAAGAACAGCAAGTGATAGATATTTGGCACTTTCTCTGGACACTGGGAAACAGAGGTTGGATGAACCCTGTATCAATAATAGCTGGTATCCTAAAGCTCCAAAGCACAGTTTCCCTGTACAAAATAGCCAGATAATTCCTTTGTTTTTCAGCATAAAGCACAAATCCAGGTACAAGTGAATCAAATCAAGATTCTGCAGATGGTCCATGCACAGTTGGGCACAAAGTAGCCATGGTGTGCACATGAGGATACTATCCCTATCCGTCAGTGAAATCAATGCAGTTGTACCGGGCATGAATGTGGCTCACTTCAGCTTATTCCTAACAAGATTTAGATGGCTTGAGGAAACCTTACATATATATGTATGTATGATGACAGTTAGCTTTCCTCAAGCCATCTGTAGTTTTATATGTAATATATATGTTCACACCATAGGCTACACACACAAGTCACAAAACTTGTCTAGTTCTGAGTTTATTTTTGTGTGTTGTTTTTTATTTGTCATATCTTTACAGTTTTCCAGATACTTCAAATTTAAAACACCGTTAGCAAATTTAAATATTTCAGTACAGTATTTTGATCCATCAAGTTCCTAGTTACATTTTTTTTCAAATTAGTAAGTCCTCTTACAAAAACTAACACCGTTTTACTCAGCTGTATCATAAACCCTCTTTCAAACTCCAACCCCTTTGCTTATGAACCATTACTCATGAAATGATGGGAGTTGCAGTGTCTGGTTGATTACTAAACCCTGATGGGGTAAGAAAGGAGTATTTCAGAGACAAAGACCCCTCATAAAGAATGCCCTATCAAAAGGTATGTTCTTGACAGCATCTGCGATGTCTTCCTGAGCCTCTTTTTGACAGAAGACCCAATGTTAGGTATAGTCTAAGCATATGGTGAGTATTTGCTCCAATTTCCCACTAAACACAATGTAGAAATGTTCATTAGCATTCACAATTGAATTAATTTTAAATATTTTTTCTAGGTTGTGTGACAAAGTTCCTCCTCTATCTTGGTGGGTCCTGCGCTTATTGGCAGATTTTCTTGCCTCAGAGATTCACCATGTGGGTTGGGGAACAGCCCAGAGACCTTCCCCTCTGGAAGAACCCACAGTCCAGGTCAATTGGGAGGTTTGGGGGGAACCCAGGCCCGCCCTCTACTCCGGGTTCCAGCCCAGGGCCCTGTGGACTGCAGTTGTCTATAGTGCCTCCTGTAACAGCTGCATGACAGCTACAACTCCCTGGGCTACTTCCCCATGGCCTCCTCCAAACACCTTCCTTATTCTCACCACAGGACCTTCCTCCTGGTGTCTGATAACACTTCTGCTCCTCAGTCCTCCAGCAGCACACCCTCTCACTCTTAGCTCCTTGCGCTTCTTGCTCCCAGCTCCTCACACTCCCACCACAAACTGAAGTGAGCTCCTTTGAAAACCCAGGTGCCCTGATTAGCCTGCCTTAATTGATTCTTCTTAATTGGCTCCAGGTGTCCTAATTAGCCTGCCTGCCTTAACTGGTTCTAGCAGGTTCCTGATTACTCTAGTGCAGCCCCTGCTCTGGTCACTCAGGGAACAGAAAACTACTCATCCAGTGACCAGTATATTTGCCCTCTACCAGACTCCTGTACCCCAATGGTCTGGGTCTGTCACAGTTGCAATAATTATCAAATATAAACAGCAACAAAATGAAATATGAAATCAAGTTGAGTTTTGGAATATGTTTATAATGTTAATAGTTGCCAAAGAAACTAACCCTTCCCAGTACAGTCTCAGGCTGTTTTTCCCAAATTCACAACAATTACTATAAGATTAGGTGCTAGCCAGAGGCTTTTATCTTCAATCAGGGCAGCCTTAATAAGTTGTGCTAAGAGCCAAGGAGATAATACAACAGCATTAATTTTTACTTCCATTCTGGAGGCAAGACTTTGAAGAATAGAAGACAGTTCCCAAATCTTTGTCTGATGATAAAGTCTGGACACCTCTTCTTGCATATTCAGCAGCAGAGGTGGAGACTATGCCCCTCTCATGCCACAGTCCCTGTTGTCCTCTGACAGACTATCATGATATCAATCTATTTTTCCATGGCATTTCTTCCTTCCACTTTCAGAAACTGTTTCATTCTGTAAATAGCCAGAGAATTTTAACGGTATTCATGATAACATCTGGGAGAGAAGAAATGGAGAAAAAAGGTATTCTGTTGACAAATTGAATGCAATTCAGAGATGAAAAGGGGCAGTGACATATGAGGAAAGAGTATGAGAACTAAAAATATACAGTTTGGCTAAATGGCAGCTGCATAATCACATGCAAGTATATGAAGGGTTTAAATGGCTATAAAGGGGATTATTTGGGGTGCTACAAGAATGAGGGGAGGAGGATTTTTATAACTAAAGGTAGTGGTATGGAAATAAGGAAAGGAGAACTAGCACAACCTATTTTTGTAATAAGAGCATCCACACATGGAGTTAATCTACTTTAAATTCACATTCAACCCCATTTTGGATTAATTTTCATGAATAGACACTCTCTGAACATCAATAAATGTTGCTATTAAACAGGATGGACTATTAAACTGTCAGGCTCATCTTCTCTTCCCGGGGGATCGATGAGCGTCCATCAATGCATCAGCGGTCGATTTCATGGGTCTAGTGAAGACCTGCTAAATCGACCACAGATCGCTCTCTTGTTGACTCCTGTACTCCACCGGATTGAGAAGAGTAGGGGGAGTCGATGGGAGAGCGTCTTCCATCAACATCACATAGTGTGGACCCCGCAGTAAGTAGATCTAAGCTATGTTATTTGAGTTACACTATTCACGTAACTCAAATTGCATAGCTTAGATCGAATTTCCCCTGTAGTGTAGAAAAGGCCTGTGTAGTAGCCTTGCGAGGGGAGGAAGTTGTTGAAGCCCCATCACTTGAGTAAATTAAAGCTACATTGGACAAATATTCATAAATATGCTGTGAAGAAAAAATGTCGTACTGGCAGGAAATGATGGGTAAACCACCTTAATACAGCACACATTTTATAGCCCATAAAAATAACCAAAGGATGAGCCCTTGTGGGGAGGTTTCCTTTGCAGGAGGTCATCTAAATCACTGCCTTAGGATGGAACAGGCTGTGGTTTTACCCTCAAACCTGGCAAGTCCCTGGGCCATCTGTGGAAAGACCTAATACCTCTGTGCCAGCATTAGGGTCCCCCAGTCCCATTGGATAATGTGCATTCCTCGAAGGTCCATACCAACCCCCGCTCCCACTCCACATGCAGTTTTGTTCTCCCCTTGGAGGTCTCTTTTTGGAAAGGGGGGATAATGATGGAAAGGCAGCTGTCCCGAAATGCAAACCTTCAGCATGGGAAGGACCAGATTGGGTGGAGAGGTCCCTTCCATGCACAGATCACAGAAAGATTTTTCAGGAAGTTCTGCTATTTTACTTAGATTTTGACTGCAAACTACCAAGGGGATAGCTCTCTTGAGGTGCTGTTTTCATGGTCTGCTTTCATCTTTTTATCACCAAGTTTTGTTTCCCTTTCTCTTTCCTTTTTCTTGTTTCCATAGTTACACTCACTAGCTATGTTACAGCAGGTGTCCTTGCTACAGAACTTTCCCAGGTCTGTAAGCTGACCAGACCCAGCCTCCTGTAGCTGTTTCATTTATATTTAAATAATTTCTATTTTCCAAGTTCTGAGGGAAAAAAACGAACAGTTGATGTTCAGATATTTTAGGCAAATAAATTGGGTACTGCCCATGCCTGAATGTTAGTCTGCCTATTATGCCCAAACAATGCGTTTATTAGTTTATTTCAGTCTTTGAGTGCACACAGGCTAAGTGAAACATTTGTTATATGTCGTCTTCTTTTCAGTTAAATTTGCCTGTTTTTTCAAGTTAGATTAATGGTTTCTGAGCCTCAGTTTATAAATCTGTAAAATAGGGATGACAATATTTATCTAAGTACCTCTGCCTGAAGAGATCTTAAATGCTATGTATTTTCAGATTTAATCTGGAAAATATAATTCCCCCATTTTACATATAGGTAAACTGAGGCTTTGAGGACACAGCAAACATTTTCAGTGTCCTTTAATTTTGGGTGCCTCTTATTTTTGGTGAGCCATTTGAGAGAGATGCTAAGTGACTGACCTTCTGATTTGTTGAACAAATATAGCTCCCGCTAAAGTAATCTGGAAATGCAATCTTATTGTCATTGCTCAAAATCTTTACTGCCAGAGCAGGTCCAGCCTGAGCACTGATGAGGCAGGACACTGTGCAAATTAGTATGTGATCATGTAATTAAAGACTGTGTCATAATGCATACACACAAGGGGCAGAATTAAGATTGCAAAGGCAACTTTAATTATGACATTTCCTAACTTTTGATTGCTTGACTTTGTAACCTTAATGTTGTTGTAATATAGGGTTTTTTTAATGTCTAATTTCCTGGAAATATTCTAGAATTTTGTTCCCTAATTCCCCCTCACCATTCTCCACCTTAACTCACATTTTAGATTTAGTTCAGGAATGAAAAAATATCTTTAGCTATCTGCACTTCAAACCCTCAGGAAAAGTACATGAACCCCTAGAAGAATCTGTCAAATTACTAGGCGGTGAGGGGTAGGGGAAAGATTTTCAGAAGTGCCTTAGGAGTACAAATGCCATTGAATTGTAATGATTTATACTCCTAAATCCCTGAGGTGCTTTTAAAAATCTCCCCCTACATTTCTTAATGCACTTTTTTACAAAAGCCAGGAATTCATGATTGGTGTTAGTTAAATCTAGAGGGGGGTGACCCCCTCTCCCCAAATTGTTTGCTAGTAAATTGTTGCGGATTTTGACAGTTTATTAATAGGCTAGTAGATTCCAGTGTATTCTAGTATTCTTATTTTGTTTTGAAATTGACAATTCCCATTTACTGTATCAGCAAGCAATTATTTGCCTTTTGGGTGTGATAAATAAAGGTTTTGAAAGTGTTCTCAGATAATTATTTGATTCTTTAGTGGAATATAGGCTAATTATTTTTATTGATTCAGATTTCATAAATTCTGAACGTTGCCCCTCCTAATCTTCATTTCCTGTGGCTATAATTCCCTTTGTTCAGATGGCTAGCAGATTTCAATGGACATTGATTCTTTAAAATATGATGTAAGGAGAGAAGACATTTAGAAAACAGCTAATTAAGGACATAATCTTGCAAAGTGATCCATGAGATGGAAGTTTATACCTACCCAGAGTCCCATTGGCTTCAATGGGATGTTGCGTGAGTGTAAGGATCTAATCTACCCACATAGATCAGTGGGCAGGATAAGGACTGAACAGTAACAAGAAAATAACCAGGGTGTTCTCTAATGTCAGCTGAATGCTAGAATACTCATTCATCTAGGGTGATATTACACATTATGTTTTACTGTGGCAGTGACTGCTAGAGCAAATACCTGTCTAGGTTAAAAGCTACCAATTGTTGTTGTTGTTGTTGGTGTGTGTGTGTGTGTGTGTGTGTGTGTGTACATAAATAATGATATTGGTGGTTTATTTATATTTTTATAAAATATAAAACCCCACCAATGTTATCATACATATAAACAATTATATTGGTGATTTTTAACCTGGGAGTGTGGAGGGCAGGTATGTGCAGGTGGGTAGGGGGAGGTGTAGGTAAAAATGTATAAAAATCTCAAACAAGGTGTGTTTTTCTAATGGAGTAAAAAAGAAGACTAAACTACAGAAGTATTGAACTGAGGCACTTTTAATGGTGACTTTTTAGTTGCATCCATTTGAGCTAAAAATATGCGGTATGGGAAGAAAACTATTTTTCTCTTTCACATCTGAGATAAAATTGATCTTTTTGTTGGCTTTAAATTGGACATTTTTAGTGCTACTTCTGAAATCAAAGGAAGATTTTTTTTTTTAATTTGTCATCTCTGCTAGTATGAAAACAATGGACTTGGATTTCATCTTCACAGTAATACTGGTTAACACAAAGAGGTAAAGCTGCCATTTTCTTCAATAGGAAATGCTTTTCTCTCCTCTTCTTCCTCACAATCTCAACTAATCACATCCCCACATTCCCAGCATGTAACACAGTACACTTTCCCTTCAAAGTGTCACCAGTACACATCTCTTCTTCGTCCCCTCCCAAAAGCCAGACCCATTCTGGCATTGTACAGGAGGAGAGAAAAGGAAGCTTGCAGGAGTGGAGAAGGGGATCCAAGGCTGCTCTGATAGCTGACCTAGATACTTGCCAAGAATAGCCGCATAAAGTGAGATATGAAAGACCCTCTGAAGAAAAGCTTGGATGCTTGGTTCGAGGAGACATGGGAGGAGCCATGGTACAGGTTTGGAGATTTGCCGGGATCCATGTAGCTTCTTGCAAGATGATTGTTTGTCCTTAACCGGTGTCTCTCATTACGATAGCTGAATGCCATGGGTGAGGTCAGGCTGATGAGTAGCTAGGATGCAAGCCTCAAGGATGAAGTTTAGTGATGGGAAAGAAGAAGCCGTGAAATGGTTACATGCTAGGCATTTTGGTCTTGGCCAGAAGAGTCCAGGTACTCAAGAAGATGATGAGAGAAACACCAGTTTCCCTCTCTGAAAAGAAGGGCAGTTTCTATGATCTAAGGTCAGAGTGGTCCACCCACACAGAGTAAATCTTGAATATTTCTTAGGTATTTTTAACTCATATTTAACACTTTTCAATTTTAATGCTCCTTTTTTAGAATATATATATATACAGTATTTAATACAAAAGCACATTCCTTTCCCTGTAGCTTTCCTTCCACTACTTTGAGAATGTGCCCCTAAAACTTCACAGTGTTATTCTCCGACAAACTCTTTTGTTGATAGTCATATTTTGAATACTAGTGCAGGCCGTCCGGGTTGCACAGATGTAAATGAGGCACTGGAATTGCTGGGAAATGTTAATGCAGTGAAGATGTAGAGCTGGGTGCCATCCACAATGACCCTTATCTCCGCTGGTAAGCTACTGGAATATCCTATAGCGTCCGTCTGACTAGTGGCTGACTGAGGGTATGGTTCCCAACAGCTACCAGGGCTATCTTTTGGTTTCCACAAGCTTTTATTTAACTACTAAAATTCATGTTTGTTTAAAAATGCACATTTTTCTCTGGATTCAGCAGCAGGATGACATTTTTCATGTGGTTCTGTTAAAAGCCCACTCAGGAGGGAAAACTGGAGTTTGCTCCTAGGTTCCGGACAGTGTCTGCAATAACATGGACCCCACAGCTCATACCAATAAACCATTTAAAAATACTGGTTTGAATTTGCAGCAAGTCAGCCCTACACCATTTTGTATTGCTTTTGCAGCTTCTTGGAGAAGGTTACTATAAGAACGAGAAAGCATTGAATAGTATGTATTGCTAGTGGGAAGCAAACTGGTGCAATGTATTGTACCACAAGTTTGTGCCATACATTTTTAGAGTGATATTATAAATTTCTTCTTCTGGAAATCCTTTTCAAAGATTTAGTTTGCTGTGGAACTTGCAAGCCTGTTGATGCTAACTTGAATGGGTTTGGATCACATGCATTTTGTGCTTTTACAGCTTTCAAATGTCTAAGTTTTGTTTGTACAATTAAAATCATTTGATGGCATAAATATTTGAATTTCAATGTTTAACCAGCTGACTTGGTCTTGTAACTCCATATAGAGTAATGAGATATTGAAATGCTGATATTTTTGCCTTCCACTGACTCTGCATACAGAACTGATGGTGCAGATTTACACATCTGGTGGCAGTCCCTTTAACTATTTGGCCCCCACTGAGAATAATACAGTGGCTGTGCTGGAGCTGCACCCCAAGATATTTTTTAGTATTACATAACAAAGGCCTTTCATGAAAGTAAGAAGATGAGGATTCAGAAGAAAACCAGCTGTATGTTACTCATATATATTAACACATACTATTTGATTAGTGTGTATCTGATTAGGGTGCAAGCATCTGTTAGATACTGTAGCCTCACACCACAGTTGTCCTATCAGGCCAAGCTGTTATGAGCAATATCACTAAGGAGCCAGCACAAAAGGGATGTGATGGATGATAACACAGATCCTGTTTAGAGGAAATTAGATTTTCAGAGTGCTAAAGAGAAACATTAAACTCAGACACGATAGTAAATAACTGCTTTCTCCATTCTTTACTCCGAAGGCAGCCAACATTTATTTTTTCTCAGTCACAAAGGAATGTAATTTTAATAACTGACATCATATACTCAGTCTTACATAAGTTGGCACCTATGATGGGGAGCATTTTGCCTAATTAATTTTATAACCCCTATTTAGAGCCCTGTACAGATATGTAATGGGGTGCACTCACCTCTTATGAGCACCCACTTGGCTGAGTGTGTGTGCCTGCTCTCTCTCTTTCTCTCTCTTTCTCTCTCTCTGTAGTGAGTCTTAGGTGACTCGGCCCTCCAGCTGAATCACACACAGTTTCTGTGATGAAAGCAAAGGAAAACCTCTTCTGGGGTACAAGTCCAACAGGGGTCTTTTTCAGTGCCCCCTGTAATGTCTCCTACAAGTTTTCCCTGCTCCGGGACACAGCAGTGACCCAGGGTTCCCTCCCTGGTGACAAAGTCTTTGCCCTCTTAGGGTCTTTTTGGCCACAACTCTCCAGCTGGGCTGCTGCAGTTCAGTTCCCTCCCTCTGGGGGTGCCTCAAAGTCCAGCTTCCTTTCCTAGTGGCTGGTGGGGGGAGGGAAGCATCTGGGCCCACCCAATACTCTGGGTCCCAGCCCAGGGACCCTATAGATAGCAGCCATCCGCAATGTCCCTTTAAATAAACTGTGTTGCTGCTATAATTCCTTGAGCAACTTCCCCGTGGCTCCCGCACATTCTTCACCCTGATCTCAGGGCCTTGTACTTGTGGCGTCCCAGCAGCCAGCCTGGAGCACCATCCACCCTCCTCCAGCTCTTGCAAGGAACTGCTCACAGTCTGCTCCTGCAGCTCTTCTTATACTAGCCTGCTGGGCCCTGATTGGCTGCTTCCCACACAGCCGCTCTAGGCAGCTCGGAGGACCTCTCTACTTCCCTTTTCTGGGGTGGGGTGTGGCAGGGCCACAAGGCCTCCCGCAGGGGTCCTCAGGATCTAGTCCACCCCGTCACAGGATACAATATTTATATCCACGGATGTGGATATCCACTGATATAAACTGGCTGTCTGCAGAGCTGTAGGGCTCTACCAGGAACCACAGTGGTGAAAGCAGCAGCATGTCAGACCACTGCTTGCAGGAGCCAGTGGCCAGCCCTGGCAGCTCCTCTGGCAGGGCTGTACTGCCCCCAGCCCTGCCCACTGGGGCGGGCACCAAGCTCACTGGCAGGACTCACTTCCATGCAGCGAGCCTGGTGCCCACGCCAGTGGGCAGGGCTGGGGGCAGTACAGCCATGCCAGAGGAGCTGCCGAGGCTGGGTGCTGGCTCCTGCGAGCAGCGGCCCAACATGCTGCTGCTTTCGCCGCTTCGATTCCTTGGAGAGCCCTGCAGCTCCGTGGATATCCGCATCTGTGGATATAGATTTTGTATCCGCATAGGCCTCTACCCATATTTTACTAAAGCTCATCATTATTTCCAGAAAATTTACCATTAGAGATATGGGGACGTCAACAACAAAGAGAATGTCCTCTGCACAAACAGGTTTTATCGGAATTTTCACCAGTTAATAAATCTGAATTCCAAAAGCTGTTCCGGAGCAATTTCAATACCAGTTGCGAGGATAAGCAAACAAAACATCCTTGCCTGTATATAAGTTTATAGACAAAGACTTCAAACCATTATTAAAGATTCTAGTTGTGGTTTATGTATTATACAATTTAAAACAAAAAGCAATGGAGTGGATATATAGTAAAAGATCCCATTCAGTTCTATCAAAGGCACTGGAAACAGAAAATATTATAGTGGCTACTAGAATTATTGCATTTTTCAGTTCCAAACATATATGTAAAACCCTTCTTAAAAACTGTCTATATCTTTGGTCTCTAGAACAAAACCTACCTGGCCAAGGCAAATCACTAACTTTACTTAAACTGGTAGTGATCAATTTAGTAAGTTCATTATAGGCAATAACGAGTGATGAAATAAGCTTATAGTTAATTGATTTTTGTAGGATTGTCTCTGGAGATCAGAAGTGCCCTATTAATAAATACCATCCCTTTTGACAGAAAGCATTTAACACCAGCAGAATTAAAAACAAAACAACAAAAAAAAAACCTTTAGTTAAGTAAGAAAGTAATATGCTTTTGTACCATCTATGAAAGTTTCCCAGTTCACATCATTCACTGGGTTTTTTTGCACAATTACCTCATCCCTTTTTGTACTTGGTACTTTAATAAGCATAACAGCATAATGTCTGGAATGAAAATGTGCCACTAGGAACATTTCATTAAAATGTTCTAATATTGGGAGCAATAACTTAGGAGTAGTGGTAAATTTACAATACTGATAAAAGCTGAAACCATCTCCATCGTTATCCACCTAGTGAAATCATGACTCAGAACAGGTGAATTTTTATAAGCATATCAAACACTAAATCATATAGACAGAAACTACTGGGAGAGGCATAGGGAACTGAGCTTTGAATCTTGATGATCTCATGAAAAAAGATTTTTACTTTGCCAAGTTTAAAAAAAAAAGTTCTTATACAGGAAGATACAGGCCCTGATTCCAGTTGCATTTGTATTGGTATATATCAGTAGTTATGTCCGTTTTATGCCATTGTAGCTACACTGTCAGTAAAGTTGCTCATGATTAAGGCTACTTTTTAGTCACGGGTATTTTTAGTAAAAGTCACGGGCAGTTAACAAAAATTCACGGCCCGTGACCTGTCCATAACTTTTACTATAGACCCAGGTGCTGGGAGGGCGGGTGGCGGCATGTGGCCTGTGACCCCCCTCTGGTGCTTGAGGGGATAGTGGCAGGCAGGTGGCACGCAACCTGGAAACCCCACTGGTGCAGGGTGGTAGTGGTAGGGCCCCAGCAGGATCTCTACCTGGCTCCGTGCCTCCCCCACAACAGCAGCAGAGTTTAGGAGTAGGAGGGGGTAGGAGGTTGGAGCATAGGACAGGTTGAGGTGGGCTCTGGGTGGCGCTTACCTGGGGGGCTCCCCGGAAGCGGCGACATCCCCCTTGCTCAGCAGCTAGGCGGAGGTGTGGCCAGGCAGCTCTGTGCATTGCCTCCGCCCAGAGCACCGGCTTTGCAGCTCCCATTGGCCAGGAACTGTGGCCAATGGGAGCTGTGGGGGCGATGCCTGCAGGTGGAGGCAGTGCGCACAACTGCCTGGCCACGCCTCCACCTAGCAGCTAAGCAAGAGGGATGTCGCCGCTCTGGGGAGCCTCCCAAGTAAGCAGCACACAGAGCCCGCCTCACTGCATCCCGTGCCCCAACCTTCTACCCCCTCCTACACCCAAACTCTGCTGCTGCTGGCAGGGAGTGCGGTGGCCTAAGGCTGCCCCAGCAGCAGCTGGTGCGACTGGCGCAGGGGCTGCCAGAGCTACCCCTGAGCCAGGAGCACTGGCCGCTGCAAAAGTCACGGAGGTCACAGAAAGTCACAGAATCCATGACTTCCATGATCTCCGTGACAAACTTGCAGCCTTACTCATGATGTATACCTGTGTACAACAGATCAGGATCACAAACAATGAAATTGTTATGTAGTAACAATTTATATTTACATAAAAACAAAGGGTGAGATCCTCAGCTGATATAAACCAATATAGTGCCTCTGAAATCAAACTATTCTGATTTACACCAGTTTAGGATCTGGTCCAAATTGTATTTTCCAAAGTTCAAAGCTTTGAAAAGTTAGACATTGTGCCATAGAGAGGTAAATGTCACATTGCGAGAGGATTTAACACTGTTATCTTTGTACCCACTTCTCTTTAGCAACGGCAAGTTTTATATTCACTAAACAAACTGTTTTATAACATTTAATGTAACCTGCAAGATAACAAATTTTAAAATATAAGTAAATAATGATACAAGGCATTTTCTTGGGATTAATGGACCAGCTAAATGGAGTAGTTGATGGCCTAAAGAATCCAGTTTAACCACTCAATAGCCAGGTGTCAACAGAAGAAGCTATTAAACATCTGTGATCTGACCTTGTACCCTTCTGCTTATTTAGCTCTTTCGGGCTTGTGTACACCATGTGGCATAAGCACCAGAGGAGTGTAAACGGTAGAATGTCCTAAAGGGTTGCAGTCTAACTGCCCCGTGTAGACCCTGATGACACACACTAAAAGGTTCCTAGCATGCATTAACATTGTACTGTTTGAAATGGGAGTACATCAGTGCATACCAGATACCTTTTAGAGTGCATCAGCTAGATCTACAGATGTTGAATAGCTTCTTCTGACACCTGACTATTGAGTGGTTAAACTGGATTATTTAGAGTATTTAGTATTCCAATAAGTCAGGCACTAAGACATTCAATGAGACAGCATTTTTTCAAGTTCAGGCATGAGTACCAAGTGATAGTCCTGAAGAGAGGTGTTCCTAGGTAGCTTGACTTTCTCCAATGATGCATGTTTGACAGTAACACAAATATCCACAAGAAGATACATTTGGGCAGATTTGCAAACTAACAAACAAACAAAAACACCCACTAACAAACACCATAATTCCCCTTAATATGAATTTCGGATAATAGAGAAAAATAGTAAAAGCAAAACTTAGAATTCCCAACTACCTTCCAGACTAATTAAATCATAGCACATATACGACTCCATGGGTGCTCCGGGGCTCAGCACCCACCAGCCACAGCTGTTTGCTGGCCTTGGGGCAGGCTGCCAATCAGTTGTTCAGCGGCTGGCAGAAGGCACTAAGGGGAGGGGTCGGAAAGAGGTGGAGTGGGGGTGGGACAGGGGGTGAAGAGGCAGGACAGGGGCGTGGCCTCGGGGAAGGGGCAGAGTGCAGTGCCTCGGGGCGGAGTTGGGGTAGAGCACCCCCTGGGAAAAATAAGTCAGTGCCTGTGCTCCCTGTATCTTGAAATTATCCCAGAACCCTGTTCAGTTTGTAGAAGATGAAAGTTAAAAATTTAGTTGGCATGGCGATTTATCTAAACATGAATAATAGGAACTAGAAATGAAAAGTCAATTGATTTGCCAACTCCAGATTGTTTTCCAGATTATACTTCTAGTAATATTGCCACTATGCACATAGATAGCATCTTTCCTCTCTGGTCTTAAAGCACTTAAACTTTAAGCTTCCTTACACCCCTGTGATGGAGAGAATTATTATAATCCACATTTTACAAATGGGGACAAATATTATAAATGGAGAAAAATTTAAAGGCCTGATTCTGCAACCTGCATATCAAATTGCATTTGTGCTCAAGGACTTGATCTTGTAAAGGCTTTAGCAGATGCATAACCTCATTGACTTCAGTTAAGCACACGCTTTAATCCTTTGGTGGATTGAGGCCAGAGTGTTCAGTATCTGGCAAAATCGAGTCCCAAGTGATGATATATTCTCTTCTGATGAAATCATCTTTTTAATGCAACATATGCGTCTGACATTTTAGATCAGTGGTTTTCAACCTTTTTCATTTGCGGACCCCTAACAATTTTCAAATGGAGGTGTGGACCCCTTTGGAAATCTTAGACATAGTCTGTGGACCCCCAAAGGTCCACAGACCACAGGTTGAAAACCACTGTTTTAGATCATTATTTGATTGCATCATATGTTTCCCAGTCTGCAGTGAAGGCTTTATCACTGCAGAGGTGATTCATTCTTTCTCCTAGGTATCAGTGCTGCTACCTACTGGAAGCAAAGTGTATGGTATTTTAGCAAGTTCTTAGGCAATCGGCCAATGGAGGGATAAGCATGTCACAGAGGAGTCTACAGTCTTTACAGCTCTAAAAGCTGCATTGCAGTTAGCTGCTTTAAACATATCTCCTTGGTTATACTCGCAGCCAGAAACAGGCAGTTAGGGCAGCAGCCCATTATGTGAGGAAGGAGAAGAATAAAATAAATATCAGACATTTAACAAAGAGTTCTGCATATTTATGGTGGGTGCTAGACAAGGACAGAGATGGGTTGGAACCAAACTGTGTTATCACAACTGTTGAATAGATAGATAAGAAACATTTTTGAACAGATAAGGAAGAACATTGTACCATATACCATGTATTACTTGATATAGAAAAATAGCAGAGTATTATTAGTGGCTGCCGCTAATGTGTTTGGGAGGAAACCCATATACAGGATGGGCCTCTGGTGCTATTTCTTTCTGTTACCAGTTATGGAATATGAGCTATGTATGTTCCAAAAAAATATGTATTGTGCCTTTCATCAAAAGAAATCCCACTCTTGTCATTCAGCACATACACTGTTAAATTACCACAGGGCTATCAGTTCGGCCACATTTTAAAATCTATGGCTTTTCCAATCTTTTTTAGTTAAAAATTGCAGCACTGTATGACTCTAGATTCTGCTTCTGCTGTGTGTAATCTTGAATTTACCAAATGCAATGGCTTATTTACTTACCCAAGGGAGAAAGTATGATCCTGGTTCCCTCATTCTGTAAATCATTTTTGCAAGCTTCATGTGAAATATCAGCCTGATAATACCACATTGCTCTTGACCTACATGGCTTCATTATCTCCATCTATTTTAAATCTCTAGATTGTTAATTTCATGCACTCTGCAGCAGACTTGCTTGTGTAAGTCACTCCACTCTATGGAGCTATGTATATTGTGTTTAGCATTGTGTGAAATTTTCAACCCAAAAATGAAAAGCCCTTCAAAATGACCTCAAGCTGCTTCCATGTAAGGGTTTCATTAGAAAAGTTCTTATTTTGGCACATTTTTTGTCCAAACTGAACATCATGGGCCTCACTCTGATCTTACAGGGTTTTACAGAGTCTTAAGTCTTTTAACTTAGTGGAGTTAGTCCTGATTTACCCTTGTGTAAGTGAGAGCAATATCAGGCCCCAAATTTTGAGACTATTTGGATTGCTGTCTAAGATTTTAGTTATAAAGAAAAGTCAGAAAAAAACGTTAACTCCTCCATGTCTGTGTGTCAGACTCTGAAAGGCAGTAGCCTAGCATTCTTTATATTTTTCTAATTCCCTCAATTAGTGGGAAGTGCTAGCTTGTTGTTGTTGTTTTATATTACTCTTGTCTTTTTTACAAGTGTTCTCTGAAAGGAAATCAGAGAGCTAGTAACTCTGTGTGTGCAGGCAGAGGTTTACACTTGCCTATGTTTGTTGTCCTCTCTTCAGGAAATCTCACAGCCATTACTGTCTAGGAATTGCCTTGCAAATTCTGTAACTATTTGAGATTTCTTAAAACATCATATACCTTTGCAAGAGGATATCAAGGAAGATCTCAGTTCTTTTGTTACTTCACACAAGATTAGTAAGTGCTCCTGGCAGAGGCTATGCACAGTCCCCTAGGCTAGAATGCTCTCACTTATATTACTGCCTGGAAAGTGAACTGTTTAATAATCTTACATCTTTTACAGTCGGAGTATGGTCATTTGGGAGAGTTTTGCAAGGAAACACGTCCCCTGATAAGTTACTCCTTTTATACTATTGCACACAATTTCCAGCAAAGGTGGTTTTAACTCAAAATCACTGTTAATATTTTATTTGCTTAGTGGCAATGTGTTCCACACTTACAAGACACAAAGATAAAGAAAGGCACTGATGCAAAGAGTTTACAATCAAAAAAGGCAGACTCTAGACAACCTTGAGGAGAGAATAATTTATGGGTTGTTATGATCTCAGAATGTCAGGGCATTGTTAAATAAATGACATTTTAGGAGACTAATGAGGAGGGTGGCTTTGCAAACATGATTTGGAAGGTCATTCTCTGCATGGAGAAGAATAAAAAAGGCATGTAAATGGGACTAAGAGAAAGAAGGATGCTCATGTCAAGTAGCATCATTGGGGGAGCAGAGAAGAACAAGGATATGGACATAAGAGACAAAGTCACATATGTTGGCCAAGCAGAAATGTGTAGGACCTGGAAGACACAAATGATTGAATAATTATCAGTCAAAGTCTGCCATGATTCACACACAATGTGAAAATTCATAATTTGCATGTTTCTGTTGTTAGGAGAACCATTTTGAAGAACTTCAATGGAAAAGTGAAATTTCAGGTGCATAACATTTCCTGAAGAAAATATGAGAGCAAAAATATTTAGTGGATAATTTTGTCATACAATCCCACCGCTTTCACATGGACCTTATATGCTGCCAGCGTTAAAAGAATAAATCTTTTTAACAAAATGGCTGCCACCAGCATTTGGTTGTGAATTCAAGAGCTAAGAATGGATTATCTGTATGAGAAAATAATTTCCTGAATATAAATAATCTCTGATGTTAAAAAGATCACTTTTTTGAAGTAACTTTAACTGTGACAATTAGTATGAACCTTTTACATGTAACCTTGAAATTATCGTCCGCAGACAAGAGTAGTCCCTTGATTAGTGTGTATGGCCCACCAGATCACATATTAAAAAATACTTGAATCCTTTTAGCTCAGTCCAAAGTCTGAAAGCTCAACAGATGAGAAACCTCTCTCACTATGAATAGCCTGAGAAACTATATATATAGTATTGTTTATTTATAGTAGTACCCCAAATACCTCAATCAGGATTGGTATTCCACTGTGCATGAGCTATGCATATATAATAAATGTGTTTTTTAAAGTTTCTAAGTACAATTTGTATGTCTTGCATGGTGAAATTGTTGCCACATTAACTGTCACATCGTGGCATCATTGCTCTTGCTCAGGTAAGAATTTCCAAGTAAAAACCATTGAAATTAAAGTGCAGTACTTTACGTAATCTCTGTTGTTTAGGTGCCTGAGTCCCTTTCTGGATCTTGGCCAAAAATGTGCCTTTTAGGTTAGTTGCTAACAATATGATAGAGGCTTAAGTCCAAAATTTCTTTGTGTCCTGTACCGGCTCAAAACTGAGTTTGGTTTTATTCACAAAAGAAGCTCAACATGAAACCCAAAAAATCTAGCCCAAGTCTTCTCCACAGGCGTGACCGTTCACACGGATGATTCCCACAAATTTGTAGGTTACGCTGAAAGTCCCCTGGAGAGAGAGAGACAGACAGACAGACAGACTGACTGACTGACTCCTATTTCTTCTTCGAGTTCTTGCTCATGTCCATTCCATATTAGGCATGTGTGCTCGCCACATGCACCGGTGCTGAAAGTTTTTCCCTCAGTAGTATCCATAGGGGAATGGCTCTGGCCCCCTCTGGAGTGGCGCACATATGCACTGGTATAAGGGGCATCACCAGCTCCCCCCCTCCCAGTTCCTTCTTACTGCCAACGATGATGCTGGAACCCCAGGGCCAATGGCCTGCCCGTGGCACTTTTGGAACCCATGGGGGTTCCCCCAGGCATCAGAGACTCAGTGTCAGGAGCATCAGAGAGGAGGTCGGCGACAGTCTCCCACCCTCACCTGGAATCAGAAGGGGGTCTGAGCAAGGGGCACATGAGCACCCGCTGGCCTCTGTGGAGACCACTCATGTGGAGGATGTTGAGCCAGCCCCTCCCCCACCTTCGCCTCCTTGTCCTCACCCGACGACGCAGTGGCAGGACTGTCCCAGACAGTGCCACAGGACGATTCCCAGGCAGACCAGGAGCTGCTAAAGAGAGTGGCAGCAAACCTGGGATTGGAAGCAGAGGAGTTGGCAGAACCCTCCAACACTTTATTTGACATTCTGGCCATGGTAGCCCCATCTAGGGTGGTGCTCCCGGTACACGAAGGGGTAGTAAAGCTGGTAAAAGCTTTATGGCAGACCTTGTTCTCTCTCCCGCCCATTTCCAAGTGGGTAGAGAGGAAGAAGTATTATGTCCCCACAGAAAGGTTTGAATACTTGTATTCCCACCCAGCCCTGAACTCTTTAGTGGTCTTGCCGGCCAAGGAGAGGGACAGGCAGGGGCAAAATGGCCCAACTCCCAAAAACAAGGGCGGCAAGAGGCTGGATTTATTTGGCAGAAAAATGTATTCATCTGCCAGCCTCCAATTACGAGTGGCAAACCATCAGGCCTTACTCGGGAGGTATGATTTCAGTGTGTGGTAGTCTGGCAAAGTTTGTGGACTCACTGCCTGAGGACTCCAGGCAAGAGTTCCTGGCCATTTTAGATGAAGGGAGAAACATGGCAAGGGCCTCCATTCAGGCCGCCTCCAACACGGCGGACTCAGCTGCCATGTCGATGCTGTGAGCAATCATGGCTGATGTTTTCTGGGCTATCAACGGAGCCTCAACAATCAATCCAGGACCTCCTCTTCAAAGGCCTCTCCATGCTTGCAGAACAAACAGACATGAGATTACATGGCTTAAGGATTCTAGGACTACGCTACATTCCCTGGGTCTCTGTACACCGGCCCTGCTAGAAAGAGGTTCAGACTGCAGTAACTTCAAAGAGCAAGCGAACCTTGCCGCTCTCCACCTCACAGAGTGGATGCTATGTGGCTGAACCCAGAGGAACAGGCCTGCTCCAGTCAAGTCCAGCACGTTCTGTTGCAAAGTAGAAAACCCTTCACTAGAGCGACTTACTTGGCAAAGTGGAAGCGCTTCTCCTGCTGGGCGTTGGAGTGGAGGATCTCCCCTACTCAGTCTTCTGTGCAGTCCATTCTGGACTACCTACTTGAAACATCAGGGCCTAGCCTTCTCCTCAATCAAGGTGCACCTGGCGGCCATCTCGCCCTTCCATCCCTGCATCCAGGGCAGATTGGTATTTGCGCATGAAATGACTATCCGGTTTCTTCAGGGCCTTGAAAGGCTTTTTCCACTGGTTCAGGACACGGTGCCCCAATGGGACCTTAATCTAGTCCTCTCTAGGTTCACTGGCCCTCCCTTTGAGCATCTGGCCTCCTGTTCTCTTTCGCATCTGTCGTGGAAGGTTGCTTTCCTTGTGGCTATCACTTCAGCGAGGCGAGTCTTCAAGATTAAAGCCCTTACGTCGGAGTCCCCGGCGCTCTACAAGGACAAGGTTCAGTTGTGTCCCCACCCTGCCTTCTTGCCAAAGATGATGTCGCCTTTCCATGTTAAGCAGGATATTTTCCTCATGGTGTTCTGCCCAAAGCCTCACACATCTGAAGAGGAGAGGTGTTTGCACACCCTGGATGTCAGAAAGACTTTGGCTTTCTACTTAGAGCGTACCAAGCCCTTTCGCAGATCAACTCAATTCTTCGTTGCAGTGGCTGACAGGATGAAAGGTCACCCAGTGTCTTCTCAGAGGCTTTTGTCATGGATTACTACCTGCATCCATACTTGCTATGGGTTGGCACAGGTTGTGCCTCCACCGATAGTGGCGGCCCATTCTACGAGAGCTCACGCATCATCAGCAGCCTTCTTGGCCCAAGTCCCTATCCAGGATATCTACAGGACCACAACATGGTCATCCGTGCACACCTTAAAGACCCACTACGCCATCACCCAGCAGACCAGAGATGACGCTGGCTTTGTGTTGCAATCAACATGTCCATGAACTCCTACCCACCTCTGGAGATACTGCTTGGAAGTCATCTAACATGGAATGGACATGAGCAAGCACTCAAAGAAGAAGAACAGTTATTAACCCTCCGTAACTGTTGTTTTTCGAAATTTGTTGCTCATGTCCGTTCCATGACCCGACATCCTTCCCCTATCGGAATTCTAGCAAGAAGAAACTGAGGGGAGGGGATCAGCAGCGCCCCTTATACCGGTGCATATGTGCACCACTTCAGAGGGCACCAGAGCCAATCCCCTACGGATACCACTGAGGGGAAAACTACCGGCACATGTAGCAAGCACATACACCTAACATGGCATGGACGAGAGCAACACATCTTGAAGAACAACAGTTACTGAAGGTTAGTAACCTTTTTTCCCTTTATATCTGAATTGGGTAATCAGTCATCTGTCTGCAACACAAGTCAGCTGCATTTTCCAGCAGTTTCTTATCTACTAACAGGGTGAGATTTTCAGGCAAACACTGTCAGCATGATACACTGACATTAAAGCAACATCATCACTAAAAAAAAAAAAAAAAATCACACTTATGCCTGAAAAATAACTGCTTACCGTGGTTAGAAGTACAATTTTAATTCTTTCAGCATGTTTACTTTGTTGGCAACCTTTTGTATATTGTCAGTTTCCCTGGTTTTCTTTGATGTTTGTGAGGGTATTGCACACAGCAACAGAGGAGAGAAAAAACTTTATGGAATAGGAAAATGTGGGTTGTAGGTCACAAAAATTGGCAGGAGTGTTTCAGGGCAGGAGTGGTACCTAAAACTACATTATATTCCTTTTTAAATTGACTTAATTTCTAGTTGCTGGTTGTAATATATATTGCCAACATAAGAAAAGATACTGGAGACTTTTTTTATGTAACAGTGAACACTTTACTTAACTTGTTTCTGAGAACTGTGCAGACAGGTGTTCCTGCCTTCCCTGCCTGGCTCCAAGTGTTAGCAATGGGTATGTGCTTTTGCTGACAAGGCTCACTACATGATTTCCCACATACAACACTATGTGGAATTTTGGTTCCTATTATCATGACATCTCCCTTTTTAAAAAAAAATACAATTAGACTAAATTTGAACTTTATGCACAATTAGTTTAGCGCTCATTAGAGCCTTTGTTTCTTCTACAGACATCTCCTTCCTGTCTCAACAAGATAAGATCTTTGACTAACAAAATGCTCCATCACCTGTGTTCATTCTTGTGCTCCTTTTTGATGAATACAAACAGTCTCTCCATTTTTCCAGTGATGATAAAGGCTTTGCACCTTTTTCAAATAAATGTGTCTGCTTTCCTCATTTCAATTTTAAGATAAATTTACGTGTCTCCTTGTATCAGCTTGGGTTGCAACAACTTTAATGAAGTCAGTATTTTGGTCCTTAGACATTTCCTATGAGGAGTTGAACAGGGGATCCTAACTCTCCCTTACTCCCTAGGTGTATTAGTCCAAAAGGCTAAGATAGTGATCTGCATTATCCAAGCTAGATTATTTTTAGAGTTCTTTTTACAGTTTGAAATGTTCTCTCAGCCATTCCATTCAATTGTGGGAACAAAGGATGTGATGTTTTGTGAACAAAGTCTCATTGCTTTGCAAAAATTTTAAAGTTTCTGGAATAAAATTGTGGGTCCGTTGTCTCTGAGTTCTTCAGGTATCCCATACCTTGCAAGTAAAGACTTGCAGTGTCTGATAGCAAACACACTTGTGGTGTCCTGAAGCAAACAGACTAAGTATTTCAAGTAATAATCAACCAAAATAAGATAATCTGCACCTTGAAACTCAAACAGGTCTATGTCTAGTTTCTGCCAATGTCTGTTTGGGACCTCATGTGATCCCATTGCTTCCTTTTGAGTTTTATTTCTGAGGATTTGACATGATGCAAGACTATACCATATCCCCAGTTTGATTATAAATGCTTGGCCAATAGACAACATCTTGAGTTCTCCTTTTACATATGTCTTATCCCTGATGACTTTCAAGAATAACAGACAAGTATCAGAGGGGTAGCCATGTTAGTCTGGATCTGTAAAAAGCGACAAAGAGTCCCGTGGCACCTTATAGACTAACAGACGTATTGGAGCATAAGCTTTCATGGGGGAATACCCACTTCGTCAGATGCATGTAGTGGAAATTTCCAGAGGCAGGTATAAATATGCAGACAAGAATCAGTCTAGAGATAACGAGGTTAGTTCAATCAGGGAGGATGAGGCCCTCTTCTAGCAGTTGAGGTGTGAACACCAAAGAAGGAGAAACTGCTTTTGTAGTTGGCTAGCCATTCACAGTTTTTGTTTAATCCTGAGCTGATGGTGTCAAATTTGCAAATGAACTGAAGCTCAGCAGTTTCTCTTTGAAGTCTGGTCCTGAAGTTTTTTTTTGCTGCAGGATGGCTACCTTTAAATCTGCTATTGTGTGTCCAGGGAGATTGAAGTGTTCTCCTACAGGTTTTTGTATATTGCCATTCCTAATATCTGACTTGTGTCCATTTATCCTTTTACGTAGGGACTGTCCAGTTTGGCCGAATGTACATAGCAGAGGGGCATTGCTGGCACATGATGGCGTATATTACATTGGTGGACGTGCAGATGAATGAACCGGTGATGATGTGGCTGATCTGGTTAGATCCTGTGATGGTGTCGCTGGTGTAAATATGTGGGCAGAGTTGGCATCGAGGTTTGTTGCGTGGATTGGTTCCTGAGTTAGAGTTACTATGGTGCAGTGTGTGTGGTTGCTGGTGAGAATATGCTTAAGGTTGGCGGGTTGACTGTGAGCAAGGACTGGCCTGCCTCCCAAGGCCTGTGAAAGTGAGGGATCGTTGTCCAGGACAACAGACAAGATCTCTTTTTCTGAGACTTTCCCGTATTATGATTCTGTCACTTCTAAAGACAAGTCCAACTTACACATTCAGTTCCTCTCTATATGACCAATAAGTATGGATATCCTTTGATACTTCAGGTCTCTTGTCTAGCCATGCTTGCCAAATAGTTTGTGTCATAACTATAAAGGGAAGGGTAACAGCCCTCCTGTGTACAATACTATAAAATCCCTCCTGGCCAGAGACTCCAAAATCCTTTTACCTGTAAAGGGTTAAGAAGCTCGGGTAACCTGGCTGACACCTGACCCAAAGGACCAATAAGGGGACAAGATACTTTCAAATCTTGGGGGGGGGGAAAGGCTTTTGTTTGTGCTATTTGTTTTAAGGGCTTGTTCGCTCTTGGGACTGAGAGGGACCAGACATCAATCCAGGTTCTCCCCATCTTTCTAAACAAGTCTTTCATATTTCAAACTTGTAAGTAAAAAGCCAGGCAAGGCGTCTTAGTTTTACTTTGTTTTCTCAACTTGTAAATGTACCTTTTACTAGAGTGTTTATCTTTGTTTGCTGTACTTTGAACCTGAGGCTAGAGAGGAGTCCTCTGAGCTCTTTAAGTTTGATTACTCTGTAAAGTTATTTTCCATACTGATTTTACAGAGATGATTTTTACCTTTTTCTTTAATTAAAAGCCTTCTTTTTAAGAACCTGATTGATTTTTCCTTGTTTTTAGATCCAAGGAAGTTGGATCTGTATTCACCAGGAGTTGGTGAAAGAAAGGAGGGGGGAAGGGTCAATTTCTCCTTGTTTTAAGATCCAAGGGGTTTTGGATCTGTATTCACCAGGGAATTGGTGAAAGGTTTCTCAAAGCTTCCCAGGGAAGGGAATGGTGGCAGCGGACCAGAACTAAGCTGGTAGTTAAGCTTAGAAGTCCTCATGCAGGCCCCCACACTTGTACCCTAAAGTTCAAGGTGGGGATACAGCCTTGACAGTTTGTCTTAAGGTTTGCAGGACAACATTGTTTCCTGAAGCTGTTTGAAATTTCTTCAATATCTGTTCTGAATAAGGCAAATAAAACTTAGAGATATATTGCAACATAAGCTTCTTCTGAACATACTCCTTCACCATGCAACATACATACTCTGGATGAAGCATCAGCAATTGCCAACTCTTTCCCATATCTGTATCCAAATTCCAGTTGATATTTCTAGAGTGTTAGCAACTATCTTTGAATCTTTGGTGGAGCACAGTACACAGATTTTCTGAAAATGACCTCAAGGCTTGTGGTCTGTTTTACAGCTTCTCTTTTCCTGTAGATAAAGTGATGAAATCAAGTACAGCCAAATACTATTCTCAACATTTCTTCTGTTTGGGCATAGTTCTGTTGTGTAGTTGTCACAGCTTTAGAGACATGAGCAGCAAGCACTCGCTTTTGCAGCAATACAGCCCCTAATCCGGTAGAACTTGAATCCACTGACACAGTAACTAGTTAGTTTAGTACACTAAAGTACTTCAGCATGGGTACCCTTGTAAGCAATTTTATTAGGTGTTCTTATGCTACCTTATGTACTGGCATCCATGAGATGTCTTCATAGAGTCGATACTGTTGACCTGTGCAGGATAAATTTCCCAAGCTAATTAGCCATTCCAAGAAATCTTTGCAATTCAGCCTTGCAGGTTTGTGTGTGCCATTGCAGCAATTTATTGAGTGGTCAGGTTTTAGACCTTCTTTTGTCAAGTGAGGCCCCAAATATTTTATCTCTGTCAGAGCCAATTTACATTTGCTCCTGTTCAAGGTTCCTTTCATGACACAAATCTAGAATTCTCTTGAGTTTTTCATCATGTTCTCATCTGGTATTTCCCCCCATTGGTATGTCATCTAGTTAACGTTCAACACCTTTCAGACCTTCAAAAGTTTGTTGGAATACTCTTTGGTACACTTCCAGAGCTGAACAGATGCCAAAAGGTGAACCTGTGCCTGCCAAATGGTGTGTTGAACATAGTATCTACAACTTTTGTCATCCAGCTTTGCCAAAATCCATACTGGCAGCTAAGACAGCAAAGGCTACAATTTTCTCTAACTTGCCGGTGATTTCTTCTACTGTACGCAATTGAAAATGTTCCCTTTGCATGACTTCCTTAATATCTCTTGGAACTATATTCTTATTTCATTTCGACCTAGTTTGTCAACAGTTACTATAGAATTGACCCATTTTGTAGGTTCTTGCATAACTTGCAACTGTTCCATTCAGTACAATTCTTTTTCAGCTTTGTCCCTTAATACCACAGAAGATTTATGAGGTGCTTGAATTACAGGTGGTACTTGTGAGTTCATTTTTATGGTGTGCTTACCTGGCAAGCACCCTAAACAATCATTGTATTCTTTAAATATATCCCAGTCACCTTCTGGTTCTGCCATCCCAGCAATGGTTTCTTATCCCAATATTCTCAGTCCAAGTTGCATTCACCACACACTTGCAAATTTTCCCCTGAATAAGTTATCACCAGGATATTTGAGCTGTGAAGTGGTTTGGTCCTTATAGTGTTGTATAACTTTAAAGGCATAACATTGGCCACATTATCAATTTGAAAACTCATGGTTAATGAGAAAATCCACATAACACTTGTCCTTAGGAGGTTTCGTACTCAGCATACTGAGGAACAGATCTTGCGAGTGCTCATCTTCTCCTGTGAGGGTAAACATCCGTTTGCCCTGGGACTTTTCCTTTCCAAAGTTGCACATTTTGGCAAAGTGATTGTTTGCCACATCTTTGGCATTCTTGCCCATGCTCAGGATAATTCCTTATGGCATGGCTTTGGCCACGTTTATAACAACCCTTAGTTGCCTCTGACTGCTCTTGTTCACTTCTTTTGCTCACAGGTTTTTATTACCAGCTGGACACCCCCTAGTCCATGACTGCGTATCTGGGTGCTTACTACAGACAGACTTTTATTGCAATGTGTGCACGAGGTTTTCTGGGTCACCCAGCTGTAACTGTGCCTTTGTGAGTCACAACTGAGAATACCAAATTCAGGACAAACTGCTGAGAAATAGGGTAAACACGCCCCAAAACTGGTGGTTATTCTTTCATAAGATATACCAAACCAGCAACAAAAGAAAACCAGTGTGGTGAAACAGAAGTTAACAAGAAGTCATAAAAGCAGTTTCCTTAGGTATTCTAGTCCTTGTATCACCCACAAAACACTGGATTTAAAGATGAGTGGTTCTTTACAACCAGTTTAATCAAATAAAAGGTTCTTCTGATCCCAAAGGACGAGCCACTCACCCAGGTCAACATATAACTCAGATCTTACCCAAAAATCATGCTGATACTAATCCTTTAGTATCTAAAATCTAAAGGTTTATTTATAAAAAGAAAGAAAGAAATGTGAGAGTTAAAATTAGTTAAAGGAATCAAATATATACAGTAATTGCAAAGTTCTTGGTTCAGGCTTGTAGCAGTGATGGAATAAACTGCTGGCTTAAGTCAAATCTCTGGCTGCTTCCAAATCATTGGAAGGACCTCAGTCCCTTGGTTAGAATGCTCCCATTAGTATAAGTCCATAGTCCAGAGGTTTGAGCAGGAAAGAGGCAAAATGGAGGGGTTTCCAGGGCCTTTTGTATCTTTTGCCATGTGGAGGGAAACCCATTGTTTCAAACAAAGCCCTCAGCACAGCTAGTGGAAAATTACAGGTGACAAAATAGTGTTTGGAGTCACATGGGCGAGTCACATGTCCACGTATGATTCCACTTAGACATAGTAGGAAGCCATTATCAAACAGCACACTTACAAGAAAGTCCCTGCAGGGTAGATGGACATCTTCCATCGTGAGTTAAATGTTCTTTGAGCCACTTAATTTGAATAGTCCCTTCAAGATGTGCTGGCTAATTACCTTGTGGGCATTACCCCAGGAGCAAACATTTTGAAATACAGGTAGAGAGCCAATACTCATAACTTCAACTACAAAAATGATACATGCATACAAAGAGCATAATTATATTGAGCAAATCATAACCTTGCCATAGACATGTTACATGCCACATTTTTTATAATACTTGTTGCAAATATATAACAGTGGGTGCAACAATGATCATTATGGTCATATTTTAATTAGATAACATCACAGCAGTGCTTTCAATTGTTTTGCAGTCATTTCATCTGCCTGACATATGTCCACAGCATGTTCAAGGGTTAGTCTTCCTCGGTAACCTAGCTTACGCTGAGTCTGACACAATACCACATACGAGAGGTCTTTTAAGAGAGATTCACACAGTTCTCCATATTCATAAAATTGTGCTGTCAGTTTTAAATCAGTTACATATCGATTTGTACTCTCCCTATCTGTCTGAATTCTGGTGAAAAATTTGTGCCTCTCATACATGATATTTCTTCATGGTGGACAGTGTGCCTCAAACTTATTCTTTAAGACCTGTATTTTTTTCTTTATCTGGTGCATCATCAAATTGAAAAGTATTAAATACCTCTTGTTTGTTCACCTGCCACATGAAGAAATAATGCTGTTTGCAGCCATTCGTCTTTTTTTTCTCTGCACCACTTGCATTGCTATATAGCTCAAATCCTTGCTTCCACTTTCTCCATTTTTTCTTCAAACAATAATTTTCCTGGAGGCTTTAGTTGGTCCATTTCTTCCTGCTTCGTTCTAATCTTTTCTTACTTCTAGTTTTGTTTTGACACCACATAATAGCTGTTGCCAACCAGCTATTACATCATACTTTAAAAGTCTCCGGTATTTTTTCATAAACACTTTTAACTTTTAACTTGTTGCTAAGAATTGTACAGACAAGTGCTGATGGCTTGCCTGCCTGGCTCCCCAAGTGCTATCAATGTGCTTTTGCTGATGAGGCTCATTACATAATGATTCCCTCTTTACAACACCATGAGTAACTTTGATTCCTAATCCAAAATTCCTATGATCATTACAATGGTGTCCCTTTAATGTACCATCAGCATATTCATTAAGAATTTGGTAGTAGACCTTTGAAACCGATTGAATTAAGTATTCTGTAGAAAAATCAGAAGTCTTTTATGTCTGGTTTAAATAAGAATTTTTTAATTTAAAAAAAGCCTCCTAGTAGTGTTCTTTTTATTAAAATTGATAAGCCAGAGAATATAAAACTATAAACCTGTCACAATAGTCACCTAAAATTGAAGTCCATTTTCTTGTAACCTGCTAAAAATACCTGTCATGAGTATCTGTCACTGCTGCAATAAAATGGCATGGATATGAAGCAAATTATTGAAGTATTAGGTCAAGAACTTTCCTCCATATTACTGATGATAAATTCTAATTAATTCTGTATTTCTCTTTCAAGTTTGTATTGTCTGTGAATAATACTTGATGAGCTGCAGATAAAATATGGATTTGAAATCAGACCCTTGCCTGGCTGCAGTGTCTCAGTGTACATGCTTCACACCTATTCTTTTTTACTTCCTGCAAAAGGATAAGGGCCTATCTTATAGCAACCTCCTCCTATCAGATCTGGCTTTGATTTTACTGAGTCAGCTCACTCCCTGGGCTAATTCTGTCTGACCTTTCTCAAGGAATCCAGGGAAGTAGTTTCCAGCAGGGTTAGTTGTTTTATTTAAGCCTTCTTAACAAACAAAACCTTGCAGATTTTTCCTTCAAAGTACATGCAGGCTGAGTAGTCCCTTCCCCAAATCTATCCTTTATGCCAGTAACTCCAGTAACCAAAATTTCCTGACTCTTACCTCAGATCCTCAGCAATAAAGGATCCACACAATCTTCTTTCTGTCCATTTGGCTTCTGGAGCAATGCCTCTCTGCAGTAGCTCCAGTAGCCGTCCATCTAGACCGGGGTAGGCAACCTATGGCACGCGTGCTGAAGGCGGCACACGAGCTGATTTTCAGTGGCACTCACAGTGCCCGGGTTGTGGCCACCGGTCTGGGGGGCTCTGCATTTTAATTTAATTTTAAATGAAGTTTCTTGAACATTTTAAAAATCTTATTTTCTTTACATACAATAATAGTTTAGTTATATATTATAGACTTATAGAAAGAGACCTTCTAAAAATGTTAAAATGTATTACTGGCATGCGAAACCTTAAATTAGAGTGAATAAATGAAGATTCGGCACACCACTTCTGAAAGGTTGCCGACCCCTGGTCTAGACTGTTCTCAGTGGTACCAGATAACAGAACAAGGACTAATGGTCTCAAGTTGCAGTGCGGGAGGTTTAGGTTGGATATTAGGAAAAACTTTTTCACTAGGAGGGTGGTGAAGCACTGGAATGGGTTATCTAGGGTGGTGGTGGAATCTCCTTCCTTAAAGGTTTTCAAGGTCAGGCTTGACAAAGCCCTGGCTGGGATGATTTAGTTGGGGATTGGTCCTGCTTTGAGCAGGGGGTTGGATTAGATGACCTGAGGTCCCTTCCAACCCTGATATTCTATGATTCTATGATTGAGAACACTGCCCCGGCCCGTCAGCTTTCTGAGGAGTGTTACAATCCCTCTTCCACTGCCTGCTGCACTGTTTCATAAGGGTCAGCGAATTAAGTTCCAAGTCTTTCTCAGGTGCAGAGAGGGACTAATCAGCTAGTCAGCAGCTGCAGGCCTCTGACTCCAGAGGAATGCTAAATCCCTTATACCAGTGATTCTCAAACTTTTGTACTGGTGACCCCTTTCACACAGCAAGTCTCGGAATTAAAAACACTTTTTTATATATTGAACACCATTATAAATGCTGGAGGCAAAGCAGGGTTTGGGGTGGAAGCTGACAGCTCGCGACCCCCCACATAATAACCTCATGACCCCCTGAGGGGTCCTGATCCCCAGTTTGAGAATCCCTGCCTTATACCTTCACACTTCTCAATAGATAAAGGAAGCATTATTGACATTTCTAAGTGTCTTGGTAGTGAGATATGCAGCAGTAATTGGGGCAGGTCTTGTGCCAGCCTGGAAATGAGAGGCTCTTTGACCTGCAAGGAATTTGCTAATGTGATCTCTTATGTTACCCCCACTTATCATAGAATCATAGAATATCAAGGTTGGAAGGGACCTCAGGAGGTCATCTAGTCCAACCCCCTGCTCAAAGCAGGACCAATTCCCAACTAAATCATCCCAGCCAGGGCTTTGTTAAGCCTGACCTTAAAAACCTCTAAGGAAGGAGATTCCACCACCTCCCTAGGTAACCCATTCCAGTGCTTCACCACCCTTCTAGTGAAAACGTTTTTCCTAAAATCCAACCTAAACCTCCCCCACTGCAACTTGAGACCATTACTCCTTGTCCTGTCATCTGGTACCACTGAGAATAGTCCTCTTTGGAACCCCCTTTCAGGTAGTTAAAAGCAGCTATCAAATCCCCCCTCATTCTTCTCTTCTGCAGACTAAACAATCCCAGTTCCCTCAGCCTCTCCTCATAAGTCATGTGCTCCAGCCCCCTAATCATTTTTGTTGCCCTCTGCTGGACTCTTTCCAATATTTCCACATCCTTCTTGTAGTGTGGGGCCCAAAACTGGACACAGTACTCCAGATGAGGCCTCACCAATGTCGAATAGAGGGGAATGATCATGTCCCTCGATCTGCTGGCAATGCCTCTACTTATACAGCCCAAAATGTCGTTAGCCTTCTTGGCAACAAGGGCACACTGTTGACTCATATCCAGCTTCTCGTCCACTGTAACCCCTTGGTCCTTTTCTGCAGAACTGCTTCCTAGTCATTCGGTCCCTAGTCTGTAACAGTGAATGGGATTCTTCCGTCCTAACTGCAGGACTCTGCACTTGTCCTTGTTGAACCTCATCAGGTTTCTTTTGGCCCAATCCTCTAATTTGTCTAGGTCCCTCTGTATCCTATCCCTACCCTCCAGTGTATCTACCACTCCTCCCAGTTTAGTGTAATCTGCAAACTTGCTGAGGGTGAAGTCCATGCCATTCTCCAGATCATTAATGAACTTATTGAACAAAACCGGCCTCAGGACTGACCCTTGGGGCACTCCGCTTGATACCAGCTGCCAACTAGACATGAAGCCATTGATCACTATGATCTAGCCAGCTTTATATTCACCTTATAGTCCATTCATCCAGCCCATACTTCTTTAAATTGCTGGCAAGAATACTGTGGGTGACTGTATCAAAAGCTTTGCTAAAGTCAAGGAATAACACATCCACTGCTTTCCCCTCATCCACAGAGACAGTTATCTCGTCATAGGAGGCAATTAGGTTGGTCAGGCATGACTTGCCCTTGGTGAATCCATGCTGACTGTTCCTGATCACTTTCCTCTCCTCTAAGTGCTCCAGAATTGATTCCTTGAGGACCTGCTCCATGATTTTTCCAGGGACTGAGGTGAGGCTGACTGGCCTGTAGTTCCCTGGATCCTCCTCCTTCCCTTTTTTAAAGATGGGCACTACATCAGCCTTTTTCCAGTCATCCGGGACCTCTCCCGATCGCCATGAGTTTTCAAAGATAATGGCCAATGGCTCTGCAATCACATCCGCCAACTCCTTTAGCACCCTCGGATGCAGCGCATCCGGCCCCATGGACTTGTGCTTGTCCAGTTTTTCTAAATAGTCCCGAACCACTTCTTTCTCCACAGAGGACTGGTCACCTCCTCCCCATACTGTGCTGCTCAGTGCAGCAGTCTGGGAGCTGACCTTGTTTGTGAAGACAGAGGTAAAAAAAGCATTGAGTACATTAGCTTTTTCCACATCCTCTGTCACTAGGTTGCCTCCCTCATTCAGTTAGGGGCCCACACTTTCCTTGACTTTCTTCTTGTTGCTAACATACCTGAAGAAACCCTTCTTGTTACTCTTAACATCTCTTGCGAGCTGCAACTCCAAGTGTGATTTGGCCTTCTTGATTTCTCTCCTGCATGCCTGAGCAATATTTTTATACTCCTCCCTGGTCATTTCTCCAAAATTCCACATTTTGTAAGCTTCTTTCTTGCATTTAAGATCAGCAAGGATTTCACTGTTAAGCCAAGCTGGTCGCCTGCCATATTTACTATTCTTTCTACACACTTCTCTGCTCTGTCAATGACATGAGCCTTTGTGCACCTCATGTCAGTTTCCTCCACAAGCATCTCAATGCCTTTTTCACCTTTGTTCGGCTTGTCCTCGTCCATCCCTCCACAAACGCAAGTCGACTCTACACCATTCTTTTTGTTGCGAGCACGTTCTTTCCATTTCTGGCCAAAGACTTTTGTCATGGGATCATCCCAGCACATTTTCGGTCTCCCCAGCAGTCGCTTGTGGTCTTTGGGGATCCAGTCATTGATGTGGGTTGTTCACCTATTGTCTTGCCTGCGGACTACATGACCCGCCCATCTTCGCTTTGCATCATACATTGCCTGCGCAACATCGGTCACCTCTGTATGCCTTCTGATCTCCTCATTTGGTATGTGATCACAGAGCAGTATCTTATACATTTGCCTTTCCATTGCTCTCTGAGCGTCAGTGAATTTTTCTTCTGCTGCTTGCATCGTTGACCAGCTTTCTTCTCCGTATATCATTGTTGGAAGAACAGTGAAGTTAAACAGTTCTTTCCTTTTCTTCATGGGCGGTTCATCATCCATTAGACTTGTCTTTATTTTGTTGAAACTTGCCCCAGTGGGCAAGATGCCTTTTTCACATGAAAAAAGCCTTCCTACTCTGGTTTGCCAAGCCATTTCCTTCTTTTTAATTCACTTCCGAAAACTCACCTTTTCCCATTGTGCCCACACCAGATGATATAATGTTCTTCTTGTCTCTTCACTTTCTTCAGTGGTCCACAACATGGAAAAGCTTGAGGATGTCTGGATTAGTTGGTGAGCTGGATAATGCACAGTTTAATTAGAGTAGGCTCCACATCGTCACTTTTACAAATAAACTTCAGTTGCACAGACACGAGTATTTGCCCATGTGTATCCAATTGCAGGAGTCACGTCTTAGTAAGATCTTTCAGTCAGGGACTGGTTTTAATGTATTCTGTGCTCTGAAATGATGATAGTGAGTTGACTATGAATGATAATGATGATGATTGATGATGTATCACTACAGCACGCCAAAGCAAAATGTTCTGTAATTTTGCTATAAATTAGAAATCACCTAGAATGTGGATTATTTTGTTTCATAAACTTAAACAGTTGCTTCACATCATAATGTGTAAAACAAGATATACAGAGAACTATTAATTATATATGGTTCATTTTTAATGTCAATCATTATATGTAGGAAAAGACTGGAAATGTGAAATTCTACCACTACCTATATGTCACTCCTATGACTTTAGGCTAATGAAAAGATACATTCTGTCCATGTTTTAATCTAAAAATTTGGACCCAAGGCACCCACAATAGTAGCTTGCCTATAACCATAAATTGATTGTCAATTTACCCCGCCTAAATGGATAACAAGGGGTGGCTCACCATAGAGGAATTACCAGGGGGTTTATCTCTGACCCACAGGGTACTCCCCAGAGCAGATCAATTCTGCTAACCCATGGAAGGACACAGATGCAGCCCTCCACTCAAAGGATTGATATTCAAGCAGTAATTCTTCGAAAACAAAGGATCATTTGTTTTAAAGGAAATAATGAGTTACAGTACATTCAATAAAGCGACAAGGAATACATTACAATACATAAGACATAATAAGACAGACTACACAGAACACACAGCATACACAGACCATATAACAGTTATAATATAATATCTAGGGCAGGGGTTCTCAGGACAAATTTTTTGGTGGCCTCAGAATGCGGCCACCAACTCTTGCTGGTGGCTGCTCTCACACTTTTTCCTAAAATACTTAATTAGCTTTTGGAAAACCAAATAAATATGCATATATGCATGTCCAAATCATTATAATTTCATTATTGCTAGCTAGTAAATCTGTTGTGAAAAGTGATATTTACAAACATACAAGTATCACTTTTCACAGCAGACTTACTCAGCCCTGGCAAGCCTGGGGACAAATTAAGCCCTGGAGGGAGGGTTAGGGGAGGCAGTGGTGGTCTGGGGAGATGGGGGTGGGAGGCTGGGGGAGGCAGCAGGGGGTTGGAACCTGAAGCCCTGCTGTCAGATCCTGAAGCCTCGCGGCTGGAGGATGGGAGCCAGGGACGGAGTCCGAAGACCTGTGTCCAGAGCCTGCTGCCCTGCCACCCCAGGGCTGAGGTCCAAAGCTTGAGCCCTGCCACTCCAGGGAAAGTGGGGAACTCACTGGCTGCCTGCTCCTACTGTGTTGTGCCCCAGGTGACTCCAGAAGGGGGCAGGGCCCAATCCCTGCTGGTGACACCAGCAACCAACACCAAGGTGGTGTATCCACGAGCAATAGGGAGGAGGGGGGAGATCTACTTTGCCCTCCCCCTTCCATCGCATCCCATGAGGCTGTGGCTGTAAGAAAAGGACCTGGTAGCTGCATGGAGCCACTGTGCCGCATTTGAGAAACACTGATCTAGGGTACGCAGACACTCTTCATACATATGTATAAAGCTTTAATACACTGTTACAGTATAATACTAAATCGGCTATAATGTAACATGCAGAACTTCTACACATCTATAAGAGAATATTACAACATTTACTCTGAAACCCACTATTTCAGCAGTGCTCAAACTTTAGCAATCCAAGGACCTCCATTTTGATTTACATTTTTTCCACAGACCCCCAAACCTCCCAGCTCATCCCCAGGCCTTGCCCCCACTTCACTCTTTCCCCCAATGCCCCAACCCCGCCCCACCTCTTCCTGCCTCTGCCCCCCCTTCCTCCCTCTTTCTGCCCCCTCCCCCGAGCGTGCCCCATCCCTGCTCCTCTCCCTCCCTCCTAGCACCTCCTGCACGCCGGTGAATAGTTGTTCCCTGGTGTGTAGGAGGTGCTGGAAGGGAGGGGGAGGAGTTGATCAGCAGGGCTCGCAGACCCCCCGAACTTACACTCCTTCACAATTCCTCTAGGGTCCTTGTGCTCTGTCCAAATAAGCTGCTGCTGTTTATACTGTTTCTGCCTTTTCTATCTGTTTTCGTCTTTTTCCTGCTGCTGCTGTCTTCTTCTCTTGCTCAGTCTCCTCTGCTCACACAGAAGCCTGCTGGCTGACAGCCTTATATTCAGTTTCTGGCCTTCTCTAATTGGTTGCTTTCTCAAGTTTACTAATTAGAATGGATCCTCCCTACGTGGGTGGCAACTGCTCAGCCAATCAGCCTTGCCTATTGTTCGAGCTGAACATCCTCCTTACCCCTCCCCTCAGGTAGTCTTACCTACTGAACTTTATTTCACCCCTATTTCTTATATGCTATTGGTCAATTTGATCTGAGTCCTCAATTTTGATGTTGCTAATAGAGAATCATTGCAGCTGCCATTTTGAATTATTAACTTTAAACTATCATTATTTATTCCTTACCTAAAGCCTTAATTCTGAAACTACCTGCTGTTTTATGCAAGCTAAAGCATTGTGATACTGTCACCACCATTGTTATGCTAATTTGTGGAGATAGGTTTTTAAGGTTGTTTCTCTCCCTCTGTGGTTGCCTGGCAGCATGCCTCTGTCCTGGGTGCTGCAAGTTGCTACAGAGCAGCTAAAAAAACCTTTTTGTCTCACATGTCGGCATTTGGCATGTAATAGCCTTCTATGAAATGGACTTTCCCCTCAAAGTGCATGGACAACTGTGTGGTGTAATAACAAGCAAAGACTTTTTTTTTTTTGGTCTGAATTTCAGGCCAAAAAAGTTTGAGACGTTCAGTGACACCAATAGTCAGGGATTGTATTTACTGAAGTCTATAATTGTCAAACAAATCTACAGTTTTTTTACATTTATTGGTTAGTAGTTTATGTTGATATAAACCTCGAGTGCATTGTTTGAAAATGATATTCGAAAAGATGAAGCTTTACACAGATTTCTTATTATGAGCTAGATATTTTTAGGACTGTTTTGTTCTGTATATGTCTATCTGTTCACCTGATTGCTCAACTTGAAATCATAAGATACTTAGGTTTGTATACAGCACTTATAGTAAGGTACCCTATCTGAAGAGTAGCAAGGTCTGCTCTGTGGTTTTTATGTAAGACCCAGGGGCCAGTAATGGACAGATAACTACTCTCACTTTTAGTGTGGCTGCCTTCTTCCCCTTGTCTTGGAGTTACTGCCAAGTCTGGATATTTCACACATAAGGGGAGTTAACATTGTTTCTGGTGTAAGAATAGTGAAGACTGCTGCACAGGACTCTAAAGAAACGAAGTGAAGTTACTGCTTTCTTCGTCGCATGGTCTCTTTGTATTTGATTTAAAAATAAAGGATTCAAAAAGAGTCATGGGTAAATAAAAACAGGTTCCAAATGTGGTTAAAAGCATTTGTATCCCTGAGTGACTGGGCTATCAGAAGATCACTCAAGCGGCATAGGAAATGCATAGAAGTACATTTGAAAAAATGATAGATGATGATGAAGTTCAAGCTATTTGGGGAAAAAAGGAGATAGCTACATGATTCTTCTGGAAAATGAAGGAACTAACAGATTAGCATGGTGTTTGGTGTGCTGGTATAACTATGACCACTAAGGCACAATACTGTGCTGTGAAAAGGCCAAATTCTGTTCTGACGTACTCCTTGTGAAACTTCACTGAAGTCAGTAGATTTTCACAGGACATAAATCAGCATAGAACTTGGCTGTAAGGTAATTAAAATATTTATTCATTTTTAGGCTCTTTTTGTTGGTTATTCTCTACTTGATAGCTCTTGCTGCTATCTATCTGTTAACATTTTAGGATAGCAGTATTCAATGTGCGTCAACTGCCCCCAAAAAACCCAAACCACACATCCTTTTAAATTGGCTGGACCCTTGGTGTCTCCTTTTTAAACAAGCAGGTATGGTTTAAAAAGAAAATATTAGAACTGTACATCTTGTAGAGAGAACATTGTTGATGAATGGGGAGATGTTTGTTGATGGTGATTGATTTTGGTTTGGAGGAATTTGGCCTTAAAAGTGCTACGAAAAAAATATTAAACATTCAGTAATTAATGTAAAAAAGAATGAAAAAGAAATATGTATTCCCTTTGGGCTAGTTTGCTATTCATTTACATTTATTTTATACCTATATAACTCCATTAACGTCATGTAAATTTACAGTGCATAAATGGGAGGAGAAACAGGCTTGTTGCCATCATCAGGAATTTGTCTGAGTAAGGACTCTCCCAAAGCTTCAGGATTTGGCCTGTAGAAATAAGTGCAGGGAAAGAACTGTTGGGTCAATGATTCCCAAGTTTTGTGCTGAGAGTCCTTTCAGTCACAGTGGTGATGTTCTGTCATATCCTAGGCAGTGAAGCTCAATCCAGGGCACTCTTAGGCTTTCCAGAGCTCTCTTGATCAGTTTTATATTATCGTTAATGAATATTTTCATGTTTCTGCGAAGCATTCACAATCAACCAGCTGAAATAAATTAGATGGTTTTCAAAACATTTGTGAACAATGCCAACTTTAAAAGCAATTTCCAAATCTAAGGAAATGGTTTGAATAAATTAAACTTCTTTCCTTGGCTTTATATTACCAGGAAATCTTTTTATTCATTTTTTTAAATGTTAAAAAAAAATACTTTCTTCTTCGAGTGATTGCTCATGTGTATTCCACAGTAGGTGTGCATGCTTGCCACGTGCACCGGTGCCAGAAGTTTTTCCTCTAGCAGTTACCCGTAGGGGGGAGCGCCCCCTGTGAACCGGGGCATGGCGCCTGCCTGGCGCGGTATAAGGGGAGCTGCGCGCTCCCCCCACCCTCAGTTCCTTCTTGCCGCCAGTGAAGGTGCGTTGGAACTGCTCAGCTCCAGCCTTGCTGCAGCTTGTTCCCAGAACTGTTCGTTCACTAGTACCTGTAGTCAGTTTAGTTTTCAGTAAAGTTTAGTTAGTTAGTGAGCCCGGGCCGGGGCATGCCCCGTGACCCGGGATTTAAGTCATGTGGCTCCTGTAGGCGTTCTAATCCAAGGAGTGACCTGCACACAGACTGTCTGCGCTGCTTGGGAGAAACCCATATCAGCGAAAAGTGCAAGATCTGCAAGTCATTCAAGCCCCGGACTAAAAAAGAAAGGGACATTAGACTCTGGGCCATCCTGATGGAGTCGGCGCTGGCCCCGACCCCGGCACACCGCTCCAATCCAGTACCCGGCACCACGGCGTCAGTACGCGGAGACCCTCTGGTACCTTCAACTAGTCGGCACTGCTCCCCTTCCATGGGGCATGTCAAGAGGACTGGAAAGACTCCCTCTTCGCAATGGCACCAAGGGAAGTCTGGGACAGAGAATAGGTCCATGTCGAGTAGTCCTCAGTCCCCATCGGGCCCTAGGCCTCCAACTCATGTGGAGCGGAGTAGCCCGGCCCCTTTGGAGTCGGCCTCTCCGGATGTCTGGATGCCATCTACGCCCGAAGCCCTCCAGGCAGCTAAGGACGTCATGTCCATGCCGGTGCCAGGAGTGCTGATGTCGGCCCCATGCTCCAGAGGAAAGCCGCTGCTGGGATCGCCGCAGTCGCCACTGGCCCGGTACCAGTCTCGGTCGAGGGAACATTCCCGACACCGCTCACTGCCCAGTGATCGTTCAGGGCTCAGTCCATGTGGATCGCCCTCGACGCCGGCTAGACTGTCTGGATGGGTGCCATCCGATCGGGACTCCCAGCACTGCTGGCCTTCACGGAGCGAGCACAGATGGGAGTGTGTCGGACGTTGCCAATGGTTCTCGTCTCGAAGGCGGTACCACAGTCGGTTGCAGCATGACCATTGAAGCTGTTCCTGCTTGGAATCCCGCTCAAAGTCTCCGCCAAGGCACCGTAGCTCTGGGCGTCAATCGCCGGCTCCTCGCCATCGCGGGTCCACCCGTCGAGACCGCTCACGGAGCAGCCACTACCATCGGTGCTGTTCTCCCACCTCGAGGTTGCGGTCCCATGGCCGATGTAGATCCCGGCACTGCTACCACTCCCGGTCCAGAGGCAGCAGCATGTCGTACGCCAGCCCGACCTCTGCTCACAGTCACCCGTCTACAGGCCAGGCAAGCCAGCCTGATCGGCCGGCCCCGCCAGTGCCTCAGCAAGTGCAGTGGCACCGTGCATCGTGGCCGGCCCAGTGGTACCTGTGGGCACCAGGGCCCCCGGTGGGGGCTTGCTCGGTGGCAGGGGTGTCGGAAGCACCATCGGCCTCCATCCCTAGACCGCCGAGGAAAGAGTCGACGGGACCCACTTCCTCGGTGCCATGCCCAGAGACCGACCAGATGGTGGATCCTCCAGTGCCAGCCAACACCCCGGCCTCCTCGCCCTGTCCGCAGGAGCTCATTGTGGCCCCACCCCCCTCCGTTCCGCAGGAGGACTACAGGGACCATCAAGAATTACTAAAAAGGGTGGCAGCGAGCCTCCATCTCCAGGCAGAGGAAATGGAGGAGCCCTCAGGCTCTTTGTTAAATGTTCTGTCCCTCTTGGCACCGGGCAGTGTGGCCTTGCTGCTCCATGAAGGGGTGGCGAAAATTTCACATGCCCTGTGGCAAACACCAGCCTCGTTGGCTCCCATCTCTAAGAAAGCAGAGTGCAAGTACTTCGTACCCACTAAGAGGGACAAGTATCTGTATACTCACCCAGCGCCCAACTCCTTGGTGGTCGAGTCGGTCAACCACAGGGAGCAACAGGGGCAGCCAGACCCGACCCCAAAGAACAAAGACTCTTGGAGGCTGGATGCTTTTGGGAGAAAAGTTTATTCATTGTCAAGCTTCCAGATGAGAGTAGCAAACCATCAGGCTCTCCTGGGTCGCTACAATTTTAATCTCTGGGGATCCCTCCCCAAGTTCGAGGACTCCCTCCGGGAGCGCGATAGAAAAGAGTTTAAGGCACTTGTGGAGGAAGGGGCAGCTGCCACAAGGGTGTCCTTGCAGGCCGCTTTGGATGCAGCGGACACGGCCACACGGTCCATGGCCTCGGCGGTGTCCATGAGACTGGCGTCCTGGCTTCTGCTCTCTAGGCTATCCAGTGAAGCGCAGTCATTGATGCAGGACCTCCCTTTTGACGGGAAGGCGCTGTTTGCGGAGGAAATGGACACAAGGTTGCATGGCATGAAAGACTCCCGCACGACCCTCCAGACCCTGGGCCTCTATGTCCCTGCTCCTGCAAAACCCAAGTTCAAGCGACAGCAGGCTCCCGCCCACGCCACCCTCCTGAAATATGAGGCCGCTCATAAGAACGCCGGCAAAGACAATACCGGCCTGCCCCCGAGCCTGGGTCCTCTAAGGGCAAGCAGGCAGGTAAAAGGCGGTTATGACGGGACGCTCTGGGGTACCCCACCAGTTTTCAGCAGGGAACCACCCCCAATAAAGCTCCCTTTTTCCAATTGGTTGTGTGCGTTCCTCCTGGAATGGTCGCGGCTCACCTCAGACCGTTGGGTCCTCAACACCATCTCCCGCGGTTACACCCTCCAGTTTATCTCCTACCCACCCAACCACCCCCCGTCCCTCTTGGGGGACCCATCACATGAGGCTCTGCTCGAGCAGGAGGTCAGGAGGCTCTTGGAACTAGGAGCGATAGAGGTGGTGCCCACGGACTTCCTGGGCAAGGGGTATTATTTCTGGTATTTCCTTATCCCGAAGGCCAAAGGGGGGCTCAGACCCATACTGGACCTGCGAGGTCTGAACCAGTACTTGGTAAAACTCAAGTTTTGCATGTTTTCCCTGGCCTCCATCATCCCCCGGGGATTGGTACGTGGCCCTCGATCTACAGGACGCGTACTTCCACTATTCAAGGGGCACAGGCGCTTCCTCCGTTTTGTGGTGGGACAGAATACTACCAATTCATGGTCCTCCCATTTGGTCTGTCCACTGCCCCCAGGGTCTTTACAAAGTGCATGTCGGTAGTAGCAGCCTACCTCAGGCGCCGGGAGGTCCAGATATTCCCCTATCTGGACGACTGGCTGGTCAAGGGCACCTCCCGGTCGCAGGTGAGGGATCATGTGGCACTCCTCCTGTCCACATGCACCACCCTGGGCCTGTTGGTAAACAACACCAAGCCCACTTTAGTCCTGGTCCAACGCATAGAGTTTATCGGGGCGCTCCTGGATGCAACATCGGCCAGGGCCTCTCTCGCCCCCGGCAGGTTCGAGACCCTGAAAGGGCTCATCGACTCGATCGTAAGGTTCCCGGTGACGACAGCTAGGTCCTGCCTACAGCTGCTAGGTCACATGTTGACGTGCACATATGTGGTCCATCACGTCAGGCTCAGGATGAGTCTCCTCCATCTCTGGCTGGCCTCGCAGTTCTCCCAAGCCACGGACAGGTTGGACAAGGTCCTCACCGTGCCTAACTCGGTGACCGCCTCCCTACGGTGGTGGTCCACACCGAGCAACGTGCTCCGAGGGGTCCCATTCAGGACCAGGGCCCCGGCCGTGGAGCTGGTGTCCGATGCATCGGACCTGGGATGGGGAGCCCATGTGGGGAATTTTCAGACCCAAGGCCTGTGGTCTTCGCAAGACCTGACCCTTCACATAAACGTTAAGGAACTCAGGGCGGTGCGGCTGGTGTGTACAGCCTTCCGCTTGCACCCAAAGGGCAAGGTAGTCAGGGTTCTCACGGACAACATGGCCTCGATGTTCTATATCAACAGGCAAGGCGGGGCCCGATCCTCCGCCCTCTGCCACGAAGCCCTCAATATGTGGGACTTCTGTATAGCCCACGACATCCACCTAAAAGCCTTTCACCAGCTGGGCGCTCGGAACATGAGGGCGGATCACTTGAGCAGGAACTTTTCCTCTCAACACAAGTGGTCCCTACACCCGGAAGTGGCCCTCCAGCTTTTCTGGAGGTGGGGAACTCCCCAGGTGGACCTATTCGTGACCCAACAGAACCGGCGATGCCCCTGGTTCTGCTCCGGGGGGGGGGCCTGGGGAGGGGCGCTATCGCCGATGCTTTCTTCTTGCCCTGGTCTGGCCAACTCCTTTATGCCTTCCCCCCATTCCCGCTGATCAGCAGGGTCCTAGAGAAAATAAAGACGGACAAAGCCAGGGTCCTCCTCATTGCCCTGGGGTGGCCCAGGCAGCACTGGTACGGGACCCTCTTGGGCCTGGCGGTGGCTCTGTCATGGCCGTTGCTGCTCCGCCTGGACCTGCTCTCTCAGGACCGGGGCTGTCTCCTCCACCCCAACCTGGCAGCTCTTCACCTCACGGCGTGGCTGCTAGGTGACGAGGAGAGGACATGCTCAGCTCCGGTTCAGCACGTCCTCCTTGAGAGTAGGCGTCCCTCCACTTGCCGCTCCTACGTGGTGAAGTGGTCTCGTTTTGCTAGGTGGGCGATGGACCAAAGTGTATCCCCAACGGCCGCCCTGATCCAGCTTATCCTCCATTACCTCCTCCGTCTGAGGGCTCAGGGTCTGGCACCCTCGTCAGTCAGGGTGCATCTGGCAGCCATATCGGTTTTCCATCCCCCGGTGCAAGGACACACTGTGTTCTCCCATGCTATGACCTTAAGGGTTTGGACCGGCTTTGGACCGTATTCTAAGCCCCTGGTCCCACAGTGGGACCTGAATCTGGTTCTGGCCACGTGTTCCTGGTCTCACCTCTCATGGAAGGTGGCCTTCCTGGTTGCTGTCACATCGGCCAGGTGGGTCTCGGAGCTCAGGGCCCTGACCTCTGAGCCGCCGTATACTGTGTTTCATAAGGACAAGGTCCAGCTCCGCCTACACCCCGCCTTCCTCCTGAAGGTGGTCTCCGCCTACCATGTGGGTCAGGACATTTTTCTATCAGTCCTTTGCCCCAAACCTCACGCGACTAATGAGGAACGTTGCCGCCACACGCTCCCACTCAGCAGCTGTCCAACCGGATCACTTTGTGCATCCGCTCCTGTTACGAGCTGGCAGGTGTTTCCTCGCCGCCTATTGTTAGGGCACACTCAACGCGGCGCAGGCCTCGTCGGCTGCCTTTGTGGCCCATGTCCCTATTCAGGACATTTGTAGGGCCGCCACGTGGTCTTCGGTTCACACGTTCACCTCGCACTATGTGATAGTCTCCTAAACCATTTTTAAGTCTGGTTCAGAACTGGTTTTTATTTAATCTATCACTTTATAAACTATAAACAGGGTGACATGTTTCAGAGGGGTAGCCGTGTAAGTCTGTATCAGCAAAAACAACGAGGAGTCCTTGTGGCATCTTAGAGACTAACAAATTTATTTGGGTTGGCCTCGTTAGCATTACAAAAAGTAATTTTCTCTCTGTTGATATTCACCCCTTTTTGTCAACCATTGGGAATGGGCCACATCCACCCTGATTGAATTGGCCTCATTAGCACTGACCCCCTACTTGGTAAGGGAACTCCCATCTTTTCATGTGCTGTATATTTATACCTGCCTTTAATGATGTACTGGAAAATTAAGTAACCCCCCCCATACTGTACTTGTTTTTTTAGTTAGTTGAACAACAGGAAAAACTTTCATAATTTTTTAATGTATTTCATCTAAACCATTTTGGTCACCTGTGTAAAATTAGTTCTTAGTGTTGATACAATTCCATATGGACAAGTGTCAGTATTACACAAATCATCAGCAAGATTCACAGAAAAAAACAAACTTTTGGCAGCCCTAGCAGGGAGGTGAAGAGTAAGACCATTAGAGGCTGGATAGCCATCTGTCTTGGATGGTTTAGACACCACAAATCTTACATCTTGGCAGACTACATGACCCTTGCGGTCCCTTCTAACTCCATGGTTTTATTATTCTAACCCTGCACCCTCAAGTTAGTGCGAGTTTTGCTATTGACTTCACTGAGCCCAAGATCAGGCTCTAAGTAAGCATTGACACTGAGCTATCACCTGATGGATACTCTTAGGCTTGGTCTACACTTACCCCCCAATTTGAACTAAGGTACGCAACTTCAGCTACGTGAATAACGTAGCTGAAGTTCGAAGTACCTTAGTTCGCACTTACCTCGGTCCACACGCGGCAGGCAGGCTCTCCCGTCGACGCCGCGGTACTCCTCTCGTATAGCTGGAGTACCGCAGTCGACGGCGATCACTTCCTGGTTCGACTTATCGCGTCCAGACAAGATGTGATAAGTCGAACCCAGAACTTCGATTCCCAGCCGCCGAACTAGCGGCTAGGTGTAGACAAGCCCTTAGGTGGGGCTGAGTCACACTGCCCAACTTACATCCCAAGTGGACAAGTGTGCACTGGCATTGCCTTCACTGTATCTCTTCTGTGAAAATCATCAGGGCTCTTAATTAAGGCTCTTTCATGAGAGCTAAATTCACATAGATACTTTTAAATAATAGCCTAGAGCACTGCAGGTTAATTATTTCCATCTAAAGTCATTGAATAATAGTTTGAAAGCTAGTGAGAAAAACTCCACTGATTATTCATGACCTCTTTGTGGTTTTATCTCAATTTTCTAATTATCATGAAGATATATATTTTTAAAGTACAATAATGATGATGGGAGTTAACCTGCTAGATTATTTTAAATGTATATTTTGTTTTTCAATTAAAAACAGTACTGTAGATAGCCTCACTAGTCAAATGGCTGATTAACTATACATCTCATTAATACTCACCATTGGCTCAGGTCAACAAAAATGATACATAGCCTTCTGTGTCACACATGACTGCCAAAGCATAGGAAGGTCAAGTCTCCTAACTCCATGACTGGCTGACTCATCCAGCTGAGAGATCAACAAGCAGCTGCATTGATTCTCAGAGGAAGGTCATTGGGATGAACTCTCCTCCACCTGACAACTTTTGCATCTGATTAATTAATCAGACAATACCTTAGTATCCACAAATAGAATTGTTAAGACTTGACATTAAGATCAAGAACAGTGCTATCAGTTTTCAAAGGAAGCAAGATACATTCTTGAGGAGACACTGCTTTCTTGACAAAGAGCAAAACCAGTAGTGGACATCTCCATGTCCAGAAACGGACATGCTCCCAGCCCCCACGCATATGATTAAATAAACGCTATCTGTGGAGGAAATAAATATGGTCACACACCCTCTCCTCTGAAACTTCATTCCTGCTTCCATTCTCCACATTCACTCTTTCACCTTAATTTGTTCCTCCTGTCTAACCTTACTCCCCCTTCTCCAACTTATCTTTTATCAATCACTACCTTTTCTTTATCTCACTCTTCTCATTCACTCTCTCACTCCATTTAGTCTTACTTGTCTCACTTCATTCCATCCCTTTCACTCACTCTTCAGGTGCAGACACATTGGTGCCATCACCACCACTCACTCTGGTGCTACTTTTCCTTTCAACCACTCTTTCTTGTCTTTCTACAACAATGCTTTCTTTTCTCCTCTTTTCCTATCCCCTAACACACTTTCTCCATCACAAACTCACTCTTCTAATTAGTGCTGGCCTTTCATTCCAATTAAGACATTAATCAGTTAGTCCCCATCAGAAAATATATGTAAATAAATTCAGTATTTCCAATCCAAATAAGCTCAAGTCACTTCTCTTGACCCCAAATCAAATTGGTTAACATCTAGTCATTCCCATATTCTTGCAGGTTTTCCTTAAACTCTGATTTGTAGAGGTGGCTGCCTGCTACGCCATCCTCAGCTTCTCTTTCTCCCTCTTCCCATGCTGGGAGGCGAGCCATAATGAACATCCCTGGTCCTCTCCCTCTCAGCTGTGAGTCAGAGACCACTCAACATCACTTTTCACAGAAGCAGACTTACTAGCTAGCAAGTCATAAAAAAAATCCCAAAAAGTGCAAAAAAAAAAGCAAAAGACAAGAAAATGCAAAGCACCTTATTAGTGTTTCTATTCTGTTTAGATCAAGTAAAGAATAGAGACAACTGTAGATTATTTTTTTATTATGTCTGCCAAAAACCCTACATAAATAAATTACATTGATTTGGACCTGTATATTTGCATGTTTATTTGTTTTTCCTAATGCTAATTAAGTATTTTAGGAAAAATTGTCAGAGTGGTCACCAGCAAGAGTTGGTGGCCACTCTCTGAGGCCACCAAAATTTTTGTTGTGAGACCCCTGCTCTAAGGCATGTTTTCTAATCCTTTAATCATTCTTGTTGCTCTTCTCTGAACCCTCTCCAGTTTATCAACATCCTTCTTGAATTGTGGGCACCAGAACTTGAAGCAATATTCCAGTGGATTGCACAGTCCTACAGTGCTAGATAGAGGTAAAATAACCTCTCTACTCCTACTTGAGATTCCCCTGTTTATGCATCCTAGGATCTCACTAGCTCTTTTGGCCACAGTGTCACACACTGTGTGCTCATGTTCAGTTGATTATCCACTATGATCCCCAATCTTTCTCAGGGCAGGTCCACACTGGGGCGGGGGATCGATCTAGGAAACGCAACTTCAGCTACAAGAATAGCGTAGCTGAAGTCGACGTTTCCTAGATCGAACTAAATTTACTTACTTCGGGTCCACGCGGTGCAGGCAGGCTCCCCCGTCGACAGCGCTTCCTCCTCTCGGCGAGCAGGAGTTCCGCAGTCGACGGGGGAGCGCTTCTGGGATCGATCTATCGCGTCATGATGAGACGCGATAAATCAATCCCATAAGATCGATCTCTACCCGCCGAATCAGGCGGGTAGTGTGGACCAGCCCTCAGAGTCATTGCTTCCCAGGACCTAGCCCCCCCCATCCTGGACTACATTCTTTGTTCCAAGATGTATACGTTTACATTTAGCTGTATTAAAATACATATTGTTTGCATGTGCCCAGTTTACCAAGCAATCCAGATTGCCCTGAATTAGTAATCTGTCCTCTTCATTATTACCTTTACCATGATTTTTTGGTCATCTGAAAACTTTATCAGTGATTATTTTGTTTTCTTCAGGGTCTTTAATGTTAAATATACATATACAGTTAAATTTTGAGACCGATCACTCGGCCAGTATTTAATTGATTTAATGTGTGCCATGTTACTTTTATATCATTCTAGTTTTTTAATCAAAATATTGTGCAGTACCAAGTCAAATGCCTTACAGAAGTCTAAGGATGTTATGACAACATTATTATCTTTATCACCCAACTTGTAATCTCATCAAAAAAACCTCAAGATAGTCTCAGATGATCTGTTTTCCATAAAGCCATGTTGATTTGCATTAATTACATTATCCTCCTTTAGTTCTTTATTAATCTTGTCCTTGTATATGCTGTTCCATTATCTTGGATTGATGTCAGGCTGACAAGCCTAAAATTACCCAGGTTATCTTGTTTACCCTTTTTAAAAATTTGGCACAAAATTAGGTTTTTTTACAGTCTCTGGAACTTCCTCAGTGCTCCCAGACTTACTGAAAATCAACAATAATGGTCCAGCTCTCAGCCAGCTCTCTTAAAACTCTTGGATACAAGTTAGCTGGATCTGCTGATTTTAAAATGTGTAACTTTAGTACCTAGTGTTTAACACCTTCCAGAAATACTAGTGGGAGAGAAAGAATGTTATCACCATATGATGAGAGTATATAATATCCCCCAGATGCAGAACAGAAATATTTATTGAACACTTCTGGTTTTTCTGCATTATTATTGATAATTGTACCATTTCCATCTAGTAATGGACCAATATGATTGTCATTGTTCTTTTTATTCCTACTATATTTAAAAAACTCTTGCTTATTTTCCTTAACTCTGCTGGCCATAGTTTTCTTTGTGTTCCTTGGCTTCCCTTATCAATTTTCTACAATTCCTAACTTGATTTATATTCATTACTATCAACTTGCCCTTTCTTCCCTTAGTTATATTTTTTTTCCAGCTGTCTTCACTTCCCCGCTAAGCTAAATCATTTTTTTTCCTCCCACCAGTGCAGTCTTCTTCCTCAATTTGTGGGATTGTGGCTATTGGACAACTCTTAAGGTGTTCTTACATGATTCCTAATTATTAATCAGATTTTTTTTTTGCTTAAATTCTTCTTCCCAGTTGATTTGGCTCATACAGTTTTCAGCTTTGTGAAATTGGCCCTATTAAAGCACCAAGGGTATATATTTGGTGTGGACTTTAGTCTCTTTGCACGTTATAAATGTGATGATGTCATGTTCACGTGTACCTAAGCTAATATTAATTTTTAGTTCTGTGATCAGTTTGTCTTTATCCATTAGATCTAGTGGTCTAATGTAGAATATCCTCATGTTAGATGCAACATTTGTTTGAATTAGGAAATTGTCATCTACAATGTTTAGAAATTCCAAGGATGTTGTAGTACTGGCAGCATGAGACCTGCAGCATGTTACTCAAATTGAAGTCCCCCATCACATAGTTTTTCCCCCTACACATTGCATAAGGAATAAGGTGCATAAGGAAGTGGTCATTCTGTTCGCTAGTATGATTTGGTGTTCTATAGCAGATACCAACTAGTACGCTATCTTTTGCTTTATGTGTTAGGACATTGATACATAAGCATTCAAGATGATTTTCTTCTTTGTCATCAGTGACTTGGAAACAAGTAATACTATGTTTGACATAGAGTGATACTCTCCCTCCCATTTTTCCCACTAAATCCTTCCTACATTGGTCATAACCATTGATTTTAACATTCCAGTAGTATGAATCATCCCACCAGGTTTCAGCAATACCTGCTAGATTGAATTTATGCTCATAAATGATCAATTCCTCGTTTGTTACCTGGGAATCTATTATTGGTGTATAGGCAATTACATTTCTTTTTTTCATGTCCTTTGATTCCTTGATTTAATTTTATTCTCAACATCTCATCTTTTGTGCTGAGTGCTCACATCTTCCCTCTTTTTACGCTCCGCTTTTGCTATTAGTTTAACACCCTCATGGCTACTCTAACCAACCTTTCCCCAAAGATATTGTTCCCCCTTCTACTGGGTTGGAGGCCATCCAAATTATATAGCCCCCTCTTTTCATAGATACCAAAGCCCTTTACCCCTTGCCACTAACCTAGCCAGTGATTCACTTTCTGCATCTTCTGCCTTCTGTCTTCCTTTTGCTTGAAAGACAAGAAGGATCTCAGTGAAAATGGCCTGGACATTCTTCTCTTCAAGACACTTCAGTGTTTCCTGAAGTCACCTACTACATGTGATATATCCCATGATGCAGTGTCATTTGTGCCAATATGAATTATCACCAATGGCTCCTTGCCCAACAACATCAAAAGCCTATTCAGTCTTAGATCGATGCCTCATCTTGGCTCTGGAAAGGCAGCACACCATCCTGTTGTCTTCCTGGCCCTAGCAGAATTTTCTTTTGCTTCTTCTGAGTATTGGATCTCCAACAAGGATCATTTGTTGACCTTGGACGGTTAAAGAACTCCTTTGAGGGTAAGCAAAATTTTTCTTAAAGTTTGGGCTGAGCTTTCATCTGCATGGATGTCCTGTACATCTCTCCATTCCCTTGGACCCGTGGATCTTGAGAGGTATCATCTATAGTTTCCATACTGAGGATGTGGTATTGATTTGAAACTTCTAGCTGTGTGAAATTCCTCCTATTTCTCTTCTCTTTGGTGGCCACAGTCTGCTCCAGCCTCATCTGTCTCCAACTATGTAGAAGCTACTGTTACCTCTTGCCTCTGGTGTTGACAGACTGCTAGGTCTCCTCTCTGGCTTCCTCTCTCACATATTCCTTTGTGGTCAGCTCCATTCTTCCTTGAACTTGGGATACTCTTGTTTCCTAGGAACTCTTCGGTTTCTCTGATTCCACTGCTCTACAGCCAAAATGCTTCTGAAATAAATGTAGTCAAACTT
>NW_020664417.1:72358696-72382828 GCF_002925995.2 Terrapene triunguis
ATATCTTAGAAACAGTAGCCAATCAGTTGTTTTAATTGTCATATTTGAATTCAGCACATCAAAATACATAATAAATAGCACATTTTATCTCTGAAGCAGACGACTTCTCAAAAATTGTAGACCAGTGTTCTTAGTAGTGCCTCAGCTTGCCCCTCTAATGCAAGAATCTGTTCCTCCAGCACAAACACCAACTTGTACTTCATGCACAGGAAGTCCCCTCTGACTTCAAGCAGGAAAGAGAATATGGCATATCCACCAAGTCACCAGTACTGTTCCATCACTGGCCATCTTGATATCACAGGCTGTACTGAGCCTCTCTCACTCCCTCTTTCAACTCCCTCTAAAACTGTCCTGTTAGCTGCCTCTCTTCACGACTCTTGAGTTTGCCTAGCAAGTGACTTTTTATACCACATCTTCCCTGCTTCACTCATCTGAGCTTCACCCCTCATCACCAGAGAGCAATTAACCACTCAGAAACTTCAAACATCTGGGCTGATGAACACTCCAAGGGCTAGATCCTTGCAAGACACTCATCAAAGCTCCAACTTGATCCTTTTCACCTGCCCAAGCTAAGCCCATGAGGTCTCAGGCATTGTGCAGCGCAGGCTGGGCTCCCATTGCTGTCCCTCCTTTGAAGCGGAGCAAGAGGCTAGCAGATCAAAGTTCCTACTCTACACCTGCACTCTGTTTCCCTCCCCATCTGAGGAATCAGGTGCCTGAGCAGGAATTGATGGCTGACTCTGGTTGGGACCAAGACCTCTTCCTGCTTCCTCTTTCCGCTGGCGGCTCTGGGACTTTCTGGGGTGGCAACAGTGGCCATGTCAGGTTTCCCTGGCTGCTCCCCGACTCTGCTGCAGTGGCTGGCTGGGAATGAGGGATCTCTCCTTCCTGGCAGCTTGGACACTCTTTGGAGTGGGAGTAACCAACTGATCAGACTGCTCCTGCTGCTGTGTTCCTTTTACTTTCCTCCTCAGGTTGATGTTAATTGTGGTGACTGGCTCCTTTATGGAGGGGAAGACAGGAGGTAGGAGACTGGCTTTGAGTTCTGGCTTACACATTTTCGACACTATTTAAAATTTGTTGGCAGAGTTGGGAGTTTCCCTTCTTTTGTTAAGACTTTATTTTTTCATATTGAAATTTTCCCAGTGGACATAAATAACCATCATGCATTGTTTACATCAACCTGGAAAGGGGTTAACCTATGATAAGATATTGAGGGATTTCTAGACCCTCACTCAGTGAAGTTCTTCTATGGTGACACCTAATTTTCCTAAAACCATGACATCCCCAGTATCATTATAATCGATCATCATATTGACAAATCATTATGAATTTGTGCTTTTTCCATACCCTATCTTTCACTCTCCTACCTAATTGCTTCTTCTGCTAAACTCCTTCAGCATGCAATTACTCATGTTTTGTACATTGAATGCGAAATGTATGCAATTTATACTACTTTGTCATTTATACCTCTGTTTTCAGACCAACTTACTCCTGCTGTTTAACTTAAAGCACTGTTCATCACTGCAGAATTGGGCCCAGAATGCCTAATTCAGCAATCAGACTTAGGGCCAGATTCCATCATCACTTACAGTGGTGTAAATCCAGAGTTACTTCATGGATTCAATAGTCTTAATCCATTTTGTGCCAGTGTACATGGTGGTAGAATCTGGCCCTTGTCTATGGCTGAGGATCCCATACAATTCAGAAGCTGCAAAAAGTATTTTTTAAATTGGACTATACCTGAAGGACCCAATTCTGCACTGATATGGTGCAGCATCCACTTTGCACAGGTAGAGCTGACAGTGTCTAGTCTCTGAAAAATCAGGCCTTCATTATCTAATTAAATAAAATAAGGAGTGGTCATTTTTACTGAATCAGATCATTAAAGCAGACCAAGCATTTTTGCATGAAAGATTAAATAACATCAGTAACCAAGTCAAGGTGAAACTTTGTGCCTGTTTTATTTTTCTTGTTTCCACCTTTTTGTTGCCTCTACTTCTCTACCATCCACCAGAAGAAATGTTTCAAATTATCTGAAGAACATACTTCTTTATGCCTGTTTGTTGTTTTTTTTTTATTATTCCATGTAGATTAGCTATTTCAAGTCTTTACTATACTCTGTATAAGAAATAGTTTTCTCAGCAGTAAATTCTTCTCTGCTCCCAATTTTTTGATTATATTATATCCTTCCATTTGGGAATCTTTTTTGCCAATAGGAGTAGTTTGCATTTTTATGGTCAATTTTAACAATGCTTTAAATTTTAGCTTCATCATTTATGCCACTTACAGTTCTCACTGTTTTAGCAAAATTCACATTGAAGCTGAATTCTTTAGGGCTTTTAAAAAAAGAAACAATTACACATTATGTGAATATACAAAAAAAAAAAACAGGTTACCTCAATTCAAGTACTAGGATGATGTGATATAATATCCCCCAAATGCTTTCAGGAGTTAAATAATAATAACATGGGGGAGCACAATCAAAAGCAAGGAAGAAAAGCTGTTTTGAGATAATCTTAGAAATGAGATGGAAAGCTGATGATAAGGAAAAACATAGAAAGGCTGTTACAGATAGCATCATTATATAGGAGAAAGGTATCACACCATTGGTGATGAGATTGCGTGGAGGGATGGAGGTGAGTATCAGGAGTGGAGAATAAAATAGAAAGAATTTCTGTGAAGTAAGGTGGACAAAGTCCATGGCAAGTTTAAAAACCAAGAGCTCATAAGTAATCCTTACCCATTCTGAAAAACGAGGACTGATGCTTAACAATATAACCTCCACTGGTTGCCTAGGAACTCTCTAGCTAGAGGCTAGCAATGAAAATGCTATTAAAGCTGTTATACTGTATATTGAACTACAATATTCTGGTTATCTTTAATGAGTCAGAGTGTGATTTGGAAAATGGCCCATCTTATCCCTCTATATTTATCTGTACCTGTATTATGTATCCTTTCTGTAAATTGTTGAAGTGCTGGAATAAAGCTATCACAGTCCTCTTCTGGGAAGGCAGGCATTCTTGAATATGAAATAAAACTATCCGATATTGTTGGTATCAAGGAGTCCTGCTTCTACCAGACATTTGTATTCACTAGTTTGTCATTCAAAAGAAGTCTACTTGTAAATATTTTCTTTTCAGAAGTACAGTACAATTATGTCCCAGTCAGAGCAGAAATTGAAAAGTAGGCTATGTAGTTGTCTCAGGCTATTGAGAAAGAGCATTATATTCAGAGGGTTGTTGGCTATTAAGTTCTCTAGTTCAGTATTTGAGGTTTTTTCCCCAGAATGCCTTTGAGCATCCCAGCCTGAAAATGAAAATTGGAGATTACTTTGCTTAGGAGAAGCTTCAGAAAAAGAACCTGCCCTGAAACTATTATAGGGGCATAAGTTACTTTTACAATTTATAAAATTGCATGCCTATCCCCTTGCTCTCCCAAGATTACTTTTGTCTCATATTGCAGTTTCACCTCTAATATGGAACCTTCTTTTTCTTCTTGATGTTTTTTATAGGTCTGTCATGATTTGTATCTGTTACAATTGGTTAAATAGCTTGTTTTATATTCATCCAATACCTACCAGGAGCAGAAGGTGATGAAACTGGATGCTACTACAGCATCCAAAAGATTAATTGGATGCAGTCTGGTCCAATGTGAACCTCGCCACCTGCTCACCCACTTTACATTTAATTCAAACTAGACTTCCAAGGTTAAGCTGGTGAACTTGATTAAATGTAGCCATTGCTATAATAAGCCAGCTAATTTTATTCACACGCTCTGTGTGTGTGTGATAAAATGAATCCCATATTATCAGGGCATTGGTACATTTCTCAACTGTTTGAGATGGGGTTTATGTTCAAAAATATTAATAGTTTGTTTATAGAATGACCAGATTTTCCTGTTTAAAAACTGGATGTTTGTCCATGCTAGGAGGGGACTATGTGGTATAGTTGAGGGGGGTTAGGGAGTTTGGCACAGGGGAAGGGAAGGCAAAAAGGATGGCCATTTCTCCCTCTTCTTCTTTTAGTAGTATCCCTATGGGTGCTCCAATGTAGGTGTCTCTGTGTCCCTGCCCTGCTGATCAGAGAATTTTGGTAGCAGTGTCTGTTTGGTCTGCGCATGCTTTGCCCTGTCTCTGCCATGAGGCTAACCAACGGTGCGCAGTCGAACCCTCCTCAGTTCCTTCTCAACTGCCCCTGGCTACAGTTGGAGCTTTAGCTGCCCATTAGCGCAGATCGTTAACTTCTTCAGAATTGTTAATTTTAGCTACCTTTTTGGAGCTTCCCTTTCTTTTCTTTACTCCTTTATCACCAAAAGAATCTCCCTTTATTTTTGACTTTAGACTTTGTTTTCCTTTGGCATACACACACAAACACACCCCATCTGCGGACCCCCCTGGATGGTGTATGCCCAGTTCACCGGGTTCCAAGGACTGTCTCAGAAGCAAGGAATCTGTCTCAGTGACTGACGGATATTCTCAGTGTGTCTGCTGCCTGGGAGAGAACCACATTCTGCAGAAGTGTGGTTTGTGCCAACAACTGAAGCCCAGATCCAGAAAGGACAGAGAACTTCTCCTAAAGGAGGCAGCCTTTGAATCATCCTCTGAGCCACGCCAAGACCCCAGATGGCGGGAAGCCTTGCCACAACCCTCTACTTCTAAGGGAGGTGAGCCCAAGAAGATGTCCACGAGCCACTCACGTAAGGCCTCCAAGAAAAGGGCTGTGAGTCCCCCAGCAAGCCCTGACTGAACTGAAAATGATCTCTGGCTCACTCGGTCTCATTGGTACCAACAGCACTGAAGCCATCTAAGTCCAGTACCCAGGCTTGCGTGGTACCGCCCCACCAGAGCATGTTGGCCTGCCAAAGTACCCAGTGGGCACAGGCAAGGAATCATCAATAGTGACTGGATTTGAAGAAATCCAGAGAATCCACCCTGGGGAAGGTTCCTTCGGTACAGACATTGATGTTAGTTCTGTCTTTGGCTTGCCAGGTACTGGGGGACTGCACTATCAGGTCCAAATCACCGTCTCCTTTGATGTAGACCTCTCTGCACTGACAGCCACCATCAGTACCGACACCTTCCAGTACATGAGAAACCTTTGGTGTCTGACGCACCGGATCTACCGGGGCCCCGGTATCGAGTCCACCCAGAACTCCAGACTTGCTGGCAACATCATACTGTATACCCCCTTTTTCATCCACTGAGTCAGATAGTGAGTAAGAAGACATGGTCTCTTGCCTCTTCTCTCACCCAATTCCAGTATGGACCTCAACTGTACCATCACATGGTACCAAGCACTGGGCCCCTTCCCACCCTCTCAGTGGCCCTACTGAGACCATTGGCAGGCGCACACACCCCGTGCCTCCCGTGACTCTAGCGTGGCTTATAAAGAGCCAAGAAGACATCCTCCTTTGGCTGCTGCATCAAGGGCATGCAACCCCCCTGAACAATTGAGAGGAACAAGAGGCTGAAGTCGAAGAGGAATCTACATCCCCCCCCCACAGACTAATTTCTTATTGTCATCACCAGATGAGATGGTGATGCCGCCTCCACCATCATTGGCAGATGACTTTAAGCTGTTTCAGGAGCTGGCCCAGTGAGCGGCAGAGGCACTGCAGATACCACTACAGGAGGTGAGCAGTCACATTACAAACTAGTGCACATTTTACATTCTTCTACCTTGTCCAAAGTAGCCCTCCCTATTAACAAGACCCTCTTGGACCCTACCAAACTCATATGGCAGAACCCTGCGTCAGTCCTGCCAACATGCAAGCGGGCCAACAAAAAGTATTACATGCTAGCAAATTTCTCTTCTCCCACCCACCTCACAATTTGATCATCATGGACGTGGAGGCCGCCAGCACATTTCAAATCCACTCACTAGAACCAGGACTGGAAGCATCTAGATCTTTTTGGAGAAAAACATTTTCATCAGCCACTCTTCAGTTCCATATTGCAAACTATCAAGCCTTAACAGCAAAATACAATTTCTTAAACTACTCAAAACTCAATTCCTTTATTGAGCAGCTCCCAGATTTGCACAAAGAGCAATTTAAAGCCATTGTTAATGAAGACTAATTGGTGGCAAAGACATCACTTTAGTCTGCACTTGACGCAGCTGACACTGCCTTCGTGATAAGACGAGCCTCTTGGCTGCACTTATCTGCGTTCCCCAAAGAGGTGCAAACAACTGGGGAGGACCTTCTTTTTCAAGGTACAAAACTGTTAGCTGAGAAGAATCTAGGTCTGCAAATCAATGCACAAAAATTGACATTAATACTGGTACAAAGACTAGAATTCAAATGAGCACACCTCAACTCTGTCCGAGAGAGAGCACTCCTACATCACAGATTCCTCTGTTTCTCCATGCTTAGAGTGCAGTCCAGCACCCAAATATCAGCCAGACATTTCCTTCAGCTTCATGGCCACAGGCACATTGGTGATACCTTATGCCAGACTCCGCATGAGATGCCTCCAATCCTGGTTCAATTTGGTTTGCAGACTGAACAAGAACAACCTAGACAAACTGCTATTGATGCCCACTAAAATCAAACAATCCCTGAATTCGTGGAAAGATCCAGCAAACTCTTGCACGGGAATCCAGTTTGCTCAAACTTCCTCCATCACTACTTCTCACCACCAAAGCTCCCCTCCTAGGATAGGTTGCACATATCAATTATCTAACAGTATAGGGCAAATGGTCTCCATCCAAGACGTGCCTTCACATCAATTTACTCAAACTCAGAGCAGTCAGGAATACCCGTGCTCACTTCCTGCCAATGATCAGAGGTACACACACAAAGGTCATGACAGACAATATAGCCTATGTTTATAACATAAACCATCAAGGAGGTGCCAGATCACCCTCCTTTTGTATGGAAGCACTAAAGCTATGGAGTTGGTGCATTTCCCACAACGTTACAATATCAGCGACTTACTTACCAGGAGTATATAACATGATAGTGAACAGTCTCAGACACAAATTCCTACATGACCATGAGTGGGGGATAGACTCAATGATACTCCACAACATATTCCAGTGATGGGGGCCACCAATAATAGACTTGTTCGCTTCTTACTGGAACAAGAAATGCCCATGGTCCTGCTCCAGAGTGGTCATTGGCCAGCATTCCATGAGGGACGCTCTCCTCTTCTCATGGGACAAGGGCCTCTTTTATGCCTTTCCCTCATTCCCTCTATTGCTGAAAGTCTTGTTGAAAATAAAAAAGAGAAAAAGCAAACATCCTACTGATCTCTCTCACCTGGTCCAGACAGACATGGTACCCTTACCTGTCACAGATGGCGCTGTGTCCACCAGTGACTCTTCCGATCATTCCTTACCTCCTCTTGTAGAACAAGAGATGCACTCTCCATCCCAACCTGCAGATAATACAACCTCAAAGCCTTCATGGTTCCAGCTCATAGAGACATCATGCTCTGAAGAGGTACAGGAAGTGTTATTACACAGTAGAAAAATGACTACCTGTCGTACTTATCTACAGAAGTGGACTAGGTTCCGGATCTGATGCCAGTCCAAAAGGGTCACACTGGATATGGCCACTCTACCCATAGTCCTAGACTATATGTTGGATCTCAAGAAATTGGGACTCTAGAAGGGTGCTCAGTTTTTCCCCACTTGATTACAAAGAGGTTTCTCAAAGGCATAGTTGGACCTCTTTCCCCAACCCAAGCTTCCTACCCCACAATGGGACTTCAATCTAGTATTAAAAGGACTGACTAGACCACCCTTTGAACCCATGGCCCCTTGTTCTTTAACTCACCTTTCCGTGAAGATGGCATTCCTGATTGCCATTACCTCAGCAAGAAGGATAGGGGAGATAGTGGCCCTGATGGCACATCCCCCATTCACAGAATTCTTCCCATATAAAGTCACGCTTAGACCACATCCAAAGTTCACCCCCAAGGATTTCACATGAACCAACACATTCACCTTTCAACCTTTTATCCTAAGCCTAACCAGGATAATAGGGAAGCCATCCTCCATATGCTAGATGTAAGGAGGGCATTGGTCTTTTATTTGGACAGGACAAGATTTTTTTAGAAAATCTCTGAGACTCTTCCTCTCCATTTCAGATGGGCCCAAAGGCACAGCGATTTCAGCTCAAAGACTCTCTAAATGGCTCTTGAACGGTATCAAACTCTGTTACCAGATTCCAACTTAGCATCTCCATCTACAGTCCGCACACATTCGACCGGTTTCCTCATCCGTTGGGTATCCCTATATCAGAAATCTACAGAGTAGCTACCTGGACATCGGCACATACCTTTGCAGAACACTATGCCAACCTGGGGAACTCAGATGCCAAATTTGGCACCACGGTACCATCATCCATAACAGACTCGACTCCGAAGCCCCAACCTCCAGTGAGGGACCGAACAGACACTGGTACCAAAATTCTCCAATCAGCAGCGCAGGGATGCAGACATACCTACAGTGGAGCACCCATAGGGGGACACATCTTGAAGAACCATCATTACTGCAGAAGGTGAGTAACTTCTTATGCTTTGTCTTTTTTCCATCTCTTCATCTTTATCCTGCCTTCCTTCGTCCTCTCTCCTTCCACCATCTCCCGTTTCCTCTTGCCTCCCTAGTTCCCACCCTCATATCTCCCACTTCCTCTGTTTGGCACATTTAGTAATTCTCAGGCCTTTCTCTCAGCCCACACATTATCTTTGTTTCCAAGCCCTCCCCCCAACTCCATCTCATTCTTACCTGTAGTTCAGTGGAGGTGAGCAGAAAAGTGGATGCCTGTCCCTCATCTAGGTCAGTAGCAGCATTGTACAGCTGTGCTGCCTGTAGGTTTGCCTTTCAATGCCCAGAGTATTAGACTTCACATGAATGTGACTCTTATAGAGGGCTGATTTGAAGTGGGTGCACACAGATGGGTTTCATGCATGGGAGAGCAACAGCATTGTAGTATGACCAATCTCTGCAATGGTCCCTAAAATGCATATGTTTGCCCATCTTGCCATTAGTTTAATCAATTCAGCTTCTTAGTGGCTCCTTCAGATGATAGATTTGCTGGGGTTTACACAACTCTGCATTCTATGAAGCTGATGGGGACATACTGGTGTGCGACCATTGTGAACAGGAGTTAGGTTAGTTTTTTGGCAGGGGAGGAGAGGACAGGACAGGATTTTTTTTTTTTTTTTAATACAGGAGATATATAACTGGTGGTAACTTGCAGGCCTGGCAAAAAAATGTATAGGCTGGCCATAGTTGTAAAGAACAGCCAGCTGACAGCTCTAGGAGCTCTGTTTTTGGCTCTACCATAGAGACTTGACTGGGCAGGCATGATAATTACATTGTGAACTATTACATTGCTTGTCCAGTTTGGTTACATAAATAGTCCCTCTGAGGATTATGCCTTGGCTGCCTGCACAAGTCATGAACTGTGAAAATGAAACTAAACTTGCTTTTGTCCCCATCTCCTCTCCATCTGAGCTGACTCCTGACCACCATATTGGGGCTGCCAGCTCTTTTGACTTTGGGAGAAAATGAGTTGTACAGCTGTAATTGAGCCCACCAGAAGGTGCCTACATGAGACACCACTCATCTAATTATTGTACAAGACTGTCACGTGGTAGTAAAATATTAATTTGGAAATGTGACCTATGCAACTAGGCATGGTCCATTAACTGCTTGGTTTTATGGGACTTGTACTAACTATCCTCCAAAAAATTCACATTTGGGAGTATTAGAGCATGGGGCTTTTCCTCCTTCTTACAAAGATAAATGACCCAATCATTGGTACAAAAGGGGATGTACCCGGAGCCTCATTGTCTCCCTACCCATCATAACTTTGTGATATTTATTGATCTGGAGGAGACATAATGTCTAAGGGAAAATATTATTTGCTATTTTATTCACTTGCCATCTGTAGACTTACATGCCAGGAAGAAAAACAGTAACTATAGTTCAAAAGCGTGACTTGTGAACTAAACAGGGCTGTAAATTATGAAACAGTACTCTGCTTCATTTCTCTGCCCAGGAAAACCAGTCAGAAAGATTACTCTGTACACAGCTTTTCCAGACTGAAACTGAGAAATAAAGGCAGAAAGGAACCATAATTATCATTTAGATAATATATTTCCTGTGAAAAAACATTTATCGCCATCAATACTCACTTCACCCATAATTCATGTCTCATCTTCTGCTGTTGCTATCTGACATTTATATGTAATAGCATCCTTGGTGTATGAGAGAGTGTGTGTCACAAGAGAAAAATGACCACATGCTCGTAACACTATTCTCTTCTGGAGGGTCTAAAATGGAGCAGCACAGATGTATGAATCTATGATTTATTTTCAGGTTTCAAGGTTGATTTCAAGGTTTTTAAGATGAAATGTATTCTTGATGCTTTGAAACAATGTGTTTTCTTTCGGCCTTTCCACGATTGTCTTTAATCTTATTTTGTGTGACCGTTTTCTCATTATTTGCTTTTGTATTTGTTTTCCTTTATGTACTTAACCTGTAATTAATATTTTAAGCTAGGCTGGCAACGCGTTGGCAATGGCAACTTGTTTGCTGGTTAGGTGACTTGAAACCTGTGATGTGGACAGAAATAGAGGGCAACTTAGCTATGCATTTGGTCACAGAAAGTTGAGAACATTGCCCTCACCAGCTGGTGACAGCAGCTACTGCCAAGTGAAAAATGGAACAGGAATGTAATTGGGAGCTGCTCACCTACAGCCTTTGCCAATGTTAAGATGGTAAATGAAGTCTACAAAAAGAGAGGAAAGGTGAGGAAATTTAAGGAAAAAGAATGTAGAAAACGTTGATACCAATGGGTTCAGTTCTTTATTGATAAGTTGTCAGATAGCTTGGTTCAATCAGATTATATAAATCAGCACAATACAAAAGGAATTAATAATTTACCAAGTCTTCATTATTCCAAATTTATTACAACTACAATCCGTTTTTTATACCTCAGCTGTTTATAACGGATAGAAAATTCTACTTCATTAATTAAAGACCTTACACACATGTTCTTATCTAGTTTCTAATTAATTTGCACATCACAAAGGCATCTTATATCTGTTATCCCTAAAACACATAACTGGCACTGCTCATATTTACAAATCTTAAAAAACATACATCTTGTTTTTGCCAGTTTCTACATGTACAAGGAACAGAGATCATGCACAGTTTACTACAAATATATTTCCACTATATGCTTGGCATGATTTGCAATGCATACTTGGGAGTATGGCATGTAGTTAGCATAAGTATAGTATAACTTTTAGAAGTTTAGCAGAACTCAATTTATCCAATCTAACTGGGACCAGATAGGATAATAAAAATCCAGATAAACCGGAGAATGGAAAAGTGCAATGTTGCATCACCATCTAGTGGGCAACAGGAGAGTTTGCCCTCTTCTAGACCAGTGTGCCGCTGGTTGTGGTTAACACGGCGGGTCAGATAAATGGGGTTCTACCTTATATGATATTGGCTAACCATGTGAATACATTTTCAAGGTACTGTAATTAATTTACCACCATAACTAAAGGGAGAACCTCCTGGGGTTTTTTGGTTTTGTTTCTTCCATTACCACCTTGATGTCATCTGGTGAGTTGTTTTTGAGTTGGATTATAAATAGGGCTCTCAAGCGATTTTAAAAAAAAATCATGATTAATGGCACAATTAAAATAATTAATCACGATTGATCGCACTGTTAAACAATAATAGGATACCACTTATTTAAACTGTTTTGGATATTTGCTACATTTTCAAATATATTGATTTCACTTACAACACAGAATACAAAGTGTACAGTGCTCACTTTATATTTATTTTTATTACAAATATTTGCACTGTAAAAAAACAAAAGAAATAGTATTTTTCAATTCACCTAATAAAAGTACAGTAGTGCAATCTCTTTATCATGAAAGTTGAACTTACAAATGTATAATTATGTACAAAAAAACCTGTATTCAAAAATAAATCAATGTAAAACTTTAGAGCCTACAAGTTCACTCAGTCCTACTTCTTGTTCAGCCAATCGCTCAGACAAACAAGTTTGTTTAAATTTGCAGGAGATAATGCTTCCCGCTTCTTGTTTACAATATCATCCGAAAGTGAGAACAGGCATTCGCATGGCACTGTTGTAGCTGGCATCACAAAATATTTATGTGCCAGATGCACTAAAGGTTCATATTTCCCTTCATGCTTCATCCACCATTCCAGAGGACCTACGTCCATGCTGATAACGGGTTCTGTTCTATAACCATCCAAAGCAATGTGGACTGATGCATGTTCATTTTCATCATCTGAGTCAGATGCCACCAACAGATGGTTGATTTTCTTTTTTGGTGGTTCAGGTTCTGTAGTTTCCGCATTGGAGTGTTGCTCTTTTAAGACTCCTGAACGCATGCTCTACACCGTGTCCCTCTCAGATTTTGGAAGGCACTTCAGATTCTTAAACCTTGGGTCGAGTGCTGTAGCTATCTTTAGAAATCAAACGTGCTGGGTCATCATCCGAGGCTGCTATAACATGAAAGATATGGCAGAATGCGGGTAAAACAGAGTAAGAGACATACAATTCTCCCCCAAGGAGTTCAGCCACAAATTTAATTAATGCATTATTTTTTAACGAGCATCATCAGCATGGAAGCATGTCCTCTGGAATGGTGGCCGAAGCATGAAGGGGTATACGAATGTTTAGCATATCTGGCATGTGAATACCTTGCAATGCCAGCTACAAAAGTGCCATGCGAAAGCCTATTCTCACTTTCAAGTGACATTCTAAATAAGAAGCGGGCAGCATTATCTCCCGTAAATGTAAACTAACTTGTTTGTCTTAGCGATTGGCTGAACAAGAAGTAAGACTGAGTGGACTTGTAGGCTCTTAACTGCATTCAAAACAAAACAATGTAAAACTATTGTAACAAAAAAATCTACATTTGTAGGTTGCACTTTCACCATAAAGAGATTGCACTACAGTACTTGTATGAGGTGAATTGAAAAAATACTATTTCTTTTGTTTGCCATTTTTACAGTGCAAATATTTATAATAAAAAAATACATTATAAAGTGAGCACTGTCTACTTTGTATACGGTTGTAATTTAAATCAATATTTTTGAAAATGTAGAAAAATTTCCAAAAATATTTAATAAATTTCAATTGGTATTCTATTGTTTAACAGTGTGCTTAAAACTGTGATTAATTGCGACTAATTTTTTAATCTTGATTAATTTTTTTTTAGTTAATCACGTGAGTTAACTGCGATTAATCAACAGCTCTACTTATAATCACAGGGCCAAATTCTGCTCTTATACAGTGTAAATCTGGAATAACTCCATTGACCTCTGGAGTTATGACATTATAACAGAATATGATTTATAGTATATAACAAAAGCCACTCTTGGGATATGTCTTTATAGTAAAGTTAAGCTGTGTGATCAGCACCTGGGTTAGCCTTGCTTGGGTCTGACCAACCACACCGCAAAGCCATTCGAGTTAATGAGTCCACCTTGGTATTGTACTTACTGCTGTCAGGCATTAGGACTTCTGGAGTCATATGGTTCTCTAGTGCTGCAGGAAGCTGATTCTTTCCCAGTGAATTGTGGAAGAAGTTGTCTGTCCTGGACACATGGAAGGAATTGTGTATAAATCTGCACCACAGTCAGGCCAGAGGGTTTGTGTATAGATGGGAGCCAGGTTGGGGCAACACCTGAGCAAGACCCAAGTTAACTTTGCATTGAAGATAAGCCCTTAAATAAACCAAACCAAGAAGAGTTGAGAAAATCAGGCCTATAAATCATTATAGATATGCTACTATTATTATGTTCCAGCACTGTGGCGGAAGCAGCTTCTTTATCTACTTAATAGTGCTTCCTGGACTATCAGCATTCTACAAAGAATAGTTTGAGAATTGGCTATGAGAGCTTGTAATGAGATATGGAGCCTTTCACCTTAGATTACCAGTTTTAATCGGTCTCATGTTGGTAATAACCAAATGTTATCTACTAGCATTTCAGTTTTCCCAGCCTATTTCGCAGTGGGCAGATATCTACAGTATTTCACAACAAAATACTACAATATTTGGCCTTAACTGTTTTTTCCACCCACAGTCTCAGCAGAGATAAAATAACTGAGCATGCATATGGCCAGATTGTCATTTTCTTTTTTGTTTTGAATAGTACTTTACTCTATGACCAGATCCATTGAAATCAATGGAGCTACTCATCAAGTAAGGTGAATGAGTGAGTTTTATAATCCAACTCATAGTGATTCTACTGTGCTTTTCAAAGCAGAGTTGGGGCACATGGTAGGACAGTGTACAACCTTGCTCTGTCCTCTTCTAGATTCCTACGGGTTATGTTTGAGACACATTGGCTGGGCAGTGAGAGGAACTTGTACTGTATTCTGTGGATAAATAATGGCCACTCTGTCAACTTGTATCAGCACTAAATTCACTTCTAAAAATTTACTAACTTAGACACTTTACATTTTCCTTTACAATACTAAAAGTGGTTACCATATTGTCCATTATAATGACTTATTGAACGTCAACATAAAATTGATGTAATTTCAGAATTTGAGTGCAAACATGCAGTTAGTTTTTTAATAATCATTTAAATTTAACATGGCTGAACATTTTGGTTGAAAATAAAGATTTATAATGTGCTGACATAGTCTTTCATTATAATAATGCAAATGCTGTGATTATGATGGTATAATATACTCTACAGTCATTATATGCAGGAGTAAGTGCTCACACATATACAACTTTTACTGTCACAAATAACTTCTCACCTCATCCCCATTTTTAGTCTTCATCCTCAGTGACCTCTAGTTATGGAGCTGGACACCTAAATTTTCCTGTATGTACAGTCCCCATCCCCCACTCTGAGGGTATGGACTTGCGCTTCTTCATGAAAACTGTTCCATATGTCATTTCAATGCTTCAGGGAAGTAATCATTCAGGTTAAGCATTCACAACATGTGAGCTGAGACTCCTTGGAAATTGTGAGGGTTGTACTGGGTGGCTGTAGCATCACAGATGCCTGTATGGTCCCAGGATGAACTCATTGCAGCCACCAGAAGGTATAAGCTTGCTTGCTGATTCACTGTGCTATGAGAAGATTGGCCAGCCCCTTTACCTTATACCCATTCTTAGTGTAAAATCTTTATAAACAAAAACATTCTTTGTAACCCTCAAGATATATGCAGTAGTCTTCAACTTGAGAACAAAATTATGCCGTCCTACCTCTTGTTTACCCCTTCTCGTGTTGTCATCGCTTCCAGTTTTTCTCAGCTTACCTTTGGCCTCAATGATGCAAGTAGATGAGCTACATTTAAGCCCACTGGGACTCCACTGAATTCTATGGGCACAAGGGTAGCCAATCCAGCATCTTGGATTGCAAACCCTTTAGGAGAAGGAATACATCTTTTATTGGTTTTGTAAAATACAATGCACGTCTGCAGAACTATATTGGAAGTAAATAGTAACAAAGTTGATGAGTTAGGATTAAGTTTCATTGGAATGCATTGTTTCAAGAATTAGTAACACAAAACAAAATAAAAAAGATTGAACAAGACTCTTCAGCAAGCTAGATCTATATCTAGCTCACGATGCAGTTGTTAGACAGCCTAGCTACGCCGCCAGTCAAAAGACAACCTGAATTTCATGGGTCAGTTTTATATTCAAAGTAGTCTTTGAAGCTTGAGCTATTCCTTGAGGCAGGGACTGTCTGTTACGATGGGTTTGTGCAGTGCCTAGCATAGTGGGGTCCCTATCCTGAGTGGAGCCACTGGGCACTACAGTAATACAAATAATAATACATTCATTGTTGTTAAACAGTTTTTCAAAATAGATTCCCCAAGAGTTAATTCAGATTTCCTTGGTCCTGTGCTGAAACTGGGCCCTCCTAGCCACTCTCGAAAGCTGACATTGCCTCAAATTTTCTCCCCTATCTGCTTTCCCTTCAGGACTGACTCTCACATCTTCTGCCTTCTCTCTCCCTTCCTCCTCCCCACCCCCACCCCCCGCCAAAGCCTTTCCTTCTTTCCTCACTTCTTTCAACATTTTAAAAACATTTTCCCAACTTTTTTCTATGTTTTTAATTTTTAAGATCTTTTTAAAAGATCAACCTTTAAAAATACTTTCATTTTCCCAGATAGCACTGCAGGCTCCACAGACTGTTTCCGCTTGCTGGCGGTGGTAGGATGGACAGTCTGGGATCTAGTCATTCAGGAGATGAGAGGAAATTGCATGGCTTTTCTTCATAACACTTTCCACTCAAACGTTCAGCACAAGCACAGAACCCCAGCTGGAACACCCCAAAATTATCCAGGTCACTAGGATGTAGAAGCTGTTGCCAGAACCATCCGTGGGCTCTACCACACCTCATTCCTTCCCCACTCATTCTTCACCCCTGCTACCAGAGCAGGAACTCTCAGGAAAAGTGCTGCCCTGAGTAGTGCTGTATGTGGTAGAGATGACAAGTGTGGGAATTTCATAATACCCAGATTGAACACTACCTTGCTCAGGAAGATGAATCAGTTATCTGATTTCCAGTGATTAACTCTGTCTCTTGCCTTAAACATCAGTCTAGGAGATTGTCTGTGTGTGTCGTACATTTTGTTTAACATGTACCCAAGGGGTTTGAAGTCACAGGCATCTACTATGGCCACTCCTTTTCCACTAATGCAGGCTAACATTCGTGTCAGTAATAATCTTCCTCATTTTTTAACACTTACTTTGACTAAACAGCCATATCCTCATTTCTTGCCATTTATATATAAACAATGTATAATGGGTAGTTATAATTATTTATATGTCAAAGGACAGAGAACGGAGGAATGGCTGGGTATCGAGTAGCATTGTAATTTTCAGGAAAGGCAAAAGTGCCAGCTGGTGATCACAGTTGCTAAATGAATGATATGGTCCAAACATTTGATGCAAATTCATTTATGGAGCTGGAGAACCTTCATGTGGGACAACAAAACAGTTTTATTTTCATATTTGAATCACATGTCAATTAAAATAATTACAATAAAGTGAAGTGCTTGTAAATATTTTGTAACTTAAATCTTTAAAAATACCCACAGTTCTTGTTCTCTTTTAAAGACATGAGTTAGTGTCTACATTTTGCACCTTATTATGCTAGATAAGCACTTTTAAAGAGGGGCACACACAGGAAAATGCCCCGATAGAAAATATGCAAAGACAAGCAATTTTGTTGTCCTCTTCAATGTTTCTGATTGCCTTTTGCAAGCTGGAATTCTCTCACTGCTGCCTGTCCCTTTTACCCATCAGAATTTTGGCATGATGAGTTTTGCAGCATGCACATAAGCTGTACTTAAGGCCATGTTAACAGTCCTGATAATGTATCTTCTAGGTTTCCTCTACGCTCAGAACAGTACCAAACGCAGCATTAAAGAGCGGCTTATGAAGCTCTTGCCCTGCTCGGCTGCCAAAACGACATCTCCTGATATTCAAAGCAAGTTTTATTTTTCACTTGATTTTGTTTTTAGGTTTGCATGTGTCACAAGCTATACTTCTTAAAATTATGTTATTAACTGCTCATTTGGGAGACAAGATATCTGCTAATGACTCAAATGATCTACTGATGTTTAAGAGGTAATTCTGGAGGGGTATGTCAACTCTCAGCAATTTTATCCTTGCTCAAATTGATGTCAAGGTGTCATTGCCATGAGTAGCTGCTGTGTATTTTTCCTCTGAAAGGTAATTAAGAATTAGGAAGACAAGATGGGTGAGATGATAACTTTTTATTGGACCAACTTCTGTTGGTGAAAGACAAGCTTTCCCACTTACAAGTTTGAAATCATCCTCCTTTCACCAATAGAAGTTGGTCCAATAGACGATATTACCTCACTCACCTTGTCTTTTTAATATCCTGGAACTAAGGCAGCTACACCAACCCTGTAAACAATTAAGAATTAGTTCACGGGATAAAGGAAATGCTTGGTCTGTGTGTGGGACAAAAGTGTTAATGGTTTTTAAACTGCCATTTATGGCCAGCCCATAGAACAATACCAGTATAACTGGTTCTGGGGGAAGCAATTGTAACTACTTAACAGTGAACTGCTTTGGAGGTAACACTTTACAGTGCATGTGTGAGAAAAAGAAGGCAAGAGAAAAAGGAAAACTATACCTACGTCCTTTCAGTACTCTGACTCTATCTGTGAAAGAATAATTGCTCAGACCCACCTCATCCTGGTATTGTATATGGGCTAAATTGAATAGAGGTAAATCCACTTTAACAACAATAGGATCTTCCTCTATAAATTAGTTAACATAATAATGGGTTTAAGAGTAACTTTTTGGCCCCAATTGTGAGCTGGTCAGAAAATGTACACCTGGGAGTCCTTAGCCAAGCCCAGAATTTGAGAGTTGCAGAGTGCCTACGCTGGCCCTGGTGTAACTTTAAGCAGCCTCAGGGGCTATTCCAATTTATAATAGATTTCCACACCCACCAATGGGCTACTCTGGCAGCTCAAAATAGCTGGAGCACCGAGCAGTCTCTCTGTGCTTCCTCCCACACACAGAGCTTGCCCCTACACTGGGGAAGGGGAAGAGTGATACTGTAAGGCAGGGGTGGGCAAACTTTTTGGCCTGAGGGCCACATCTGGGTATGGAAATTGTATGGCGGGCCATGAATGCTCACAAAATTAGGGGTTGGGGTCTGGGAGGGGGTGAGGGCTCTGGCTGAGGGTGTGGGCTCTGGGTTGGGGCCAGAAATGAGGAGTTCAGGGTGCGAGAGGGGGCTCCAGGCTGCGGCAGGAGGTTGGAGTGCGTCGGGGGGGGTGAGAGTTCCGGCTGGGCATACGGGCTCTGGGTTGGGGCTGGAGATGAGGGGGTTGGGGGTGCAGAAGGGTGCTGGGACCAAGGGGTTTGGAGGGTGGGAGGGGGATCAGGGCTGGGGCAATGGGTTGGGAGGTGGGAGGGGATCAGGAGTGCAGGCTTCAGGCGGCTCTTACCTCAAGCAGCTCCTGGAAGCAGCGGCATGTTCCCTCTCCGGCTTCAGGCGGCTCTTACCTCAAGCAGCTCCTGGAAGCGCAGCCAGAAGGCTTGGTGCACTGCCCTGTCCGCAGGCACCGCCCCTGCAGCTCCCATTGGCCATGGTTCCCGGCCAATGGGAGCTGCGGGGGCGGTGCTTGGGAAGGAGGCAGTGTGCGGAGCCCCCTGGCTGCCCCTACACATAGGACCCAGAGGGGTGACATGCTGCTGCTTCCGGGAGCTGCGCTGAGCCAGCCCCCGACTGGAGCGCCGGAGCAGGGCAAGCCCTGGACCCCTCTCCCCAGCAGCAGCTCAAGGGCCGGATTAAAACATCTGAAGGGCCAGATGCAGCCCCTGGGCCGTAGTTTGCCCACCCCTGCTGTAAGGCCATTATGCTAGTCCTGTGCCACTTAGGAGAACCCTTTGTGATGGGTGGAATTCCCAGCTGGAGAGTGCTGGGATGCTTTCTTGCCCCTTTATGCAATAGGAATAGTACAAAGTTTCTGGAATGCAGCAAAGAATCAGAGGCTGTGACTGTTGTATGGGGCTTGGGTAAGAAATCTAAGGATCAGCATGGAAAGGGAAGGTTAAGACCAACAATTGCAGATGGGGTGATACTCAATTGGAGTTTAAATAGTATAATTGGAGAGGATAGAAAGTTTATAAACAAACTGGAGGAAACAGACAAGAGACAACAGAAAAGAGAGAAATAAAATCAAGTGAAAATAAGCAAAGATTAAAAACCATAAAAAAGTGAAAACAGAATAGGGATGAAAAATAACAAAAAATAAATAAAAAGAGGCAGTCAAAAAACCCAAAAAGAGAGGAGAAAATAGTTAGAGGTTTAATGCAAAGAGAAGGTTAAATAGGTGGAGGTTAAGAACAATTAAAAGTAGAAATTAGGTTTGGAGTTGAATACAGTGTGATAGAAAACCTCTTAACATTGTATTCATTCATAAGTTGTCTCGCTTCGGACTGATCCTGAAGAGTATTACTCACTTGAGTAGTCCCATTTAAGTCAACAGGAGATGATGTGGTCCAATGGATAGGGCCCTAATCTGAATATCAGGAGACTTGGGTTTCATTCTTGGCTCAAAAACAACGAGGAGTCTGGTGGCACCTTAAAGACTAACAGATTTATTTGAGCATAAGCTTTCGTCGGTAAAAAACCCACTTCTTCAGATGCATGGAGTGAAAATTACAGATACAGGCATATATATAATGGCACATGAAGAGAAGGGAGTTATCTTACAAGTGGAGAAGCAGTGATGACAAGGTCAATTCAGTCAGGGTGGATGTTGTCCACTCCCAATAATTGATGAGGAGGTGTCAATACCAAGAGAGGGAAAATTGCTTTTGTAGTGAGCCAGCCACACCCAGTCCCTATTCAAGCCCAAATTAATGGTGTTAAGTTTGCAAATGAATTGTAACTCTGCAGTTTCTCTTTGAAGCCTGTTTTTGAAGTTTTTTTTGTTGAAGGATGGCTACTTTTAAATACTTTTTAAAATGTCCAGGGAGATTGACATGTATAGTAACATACAAAAGCCTGTAGGACACTGTGATACTTGCCCATCTTTACAAAAAGCTTTGTGACCTAAAGCTGAAAAGAACTGAACATTGGTATTAGTCATGACTATAGGTTTGCAATTTAAGTTGTTTAGAAAGCAACCTTTCTGTATACCTGTGAAGAGCCTAGCACGCTTTTTGCTGCTATATAAATAAAGCTTCTGTTTTTCAGGGTTTATTAATTTCATTTTTCAGGGGTTATTTTTAGCAATTTTTGAGGGTTTTTTTGGTAAATGTCCAAAAATCAGGGAGTTCGGGGGCTTTCTCTGTATATATTGTAATAAGTAATCTCTTTGTAATGTTCCCTAGTGTGGTTTAGCATGTACTATTTCAAACAGCGGTATGTTAAAGTGCACTAGGGAACCTTTAGTGTCTAGCAGGGTCTACATAGACCAATTAATGAGTAATATGTTAGTGTGCTTTAGAAATCATACTCCCCTAGTTCACATTACTGCTCCATGGAGACCAGCCCTTAGATACAAGTAATGATTTCCTGTGTTTTTCTGGTGTTTATTGGATAAATATCGATTTTGGTGGGAGCTTTTGTTTCAGGGTGTCTTTCAATGTTTATCAGTTAAAACCTAAAATTATAAGCCCGATATACAAGTAATAGTAATCTGCCCTCCCCCCAATAAAATAGATTGTTGCACAAACAATAAAAAGTATTTACAAACAAGTTTTTTAGCATGAGACTTGCACTTGCTTGCTAATAAGTGGTGTTGTCCACCAAGTAAGGCAAGTTGAAGTAAAACTTACATAGAAGTTCACTGTATTTGGGAACAGAATATTAAAAAGGGAACATGGAGTCAGTATCTTTCTTTGTACTTTAGTCAGTAATATAGCACTAATTTTAAGTGTCATCGCAACTGAAGACACCCATCATCACTATTTATTATCACCATTTGACATAACTGCTATTTGGTTTGGCCAGACAGCATTCCAGAGTACTAGAAAGAAAGTGAGCATTACCAAAACGTAATTTGTTTTGTACATTGTGAACTCTTAAGTGACTCTAATGGATATAGTTTCAAAACAAGTACTTGATGACCATAAAAACAGGCATGCACACAATTATGTGCGCTAAATCTTAATTTCTTTGATCAACTCAGATAATATTGCATGGAAAATAGATAGATACTTGCATGCATAAAGGCCCCCAATTCAGCATTCTATCCCAGTTCAACAAAACATTTAAACATCTGCTTTATTTTAGCTATGTGCTTAATTCCCATTACCTTTAATGCAACTTAAACCCAGGTTTAAAGTTAAGTACACATCCTTGCCAACTCTTTGAATTTTTACACCAGTGACATGCTTTTGGATGGAGCTGGAGCCATTCTTGCAATGACCCAAGAAGCTCCAGCCCTCTGATGGATTGTTGGCCTCTTAGGGCAGAGTAACAAGTCAGAGATGCTGCAGACAGAGCTCTCTGCCTCCCTATAGCAACCCAAAGTATTCTCACATGAGCAGGGAGGGAGAAGAAAAAGCCCAGCCAGCTCAGGGTGACTCTCCTTCCTTCCTTCCTTCCTTCCCTCCTCCTTTGACCAACTGGTCCTTCTACTCTGTCGCTCTCCCTCTCCCTCCCCTTCCCTGCAGCATTTAGCCTGGGAAGGGGTAGAGTAGAGTGAAGAGCTGTGGGAGCTGCCCCCACAGCCTTGAAGAGGGAGAAGAGATCCCACTGCACCGCCCTCCCGGGCATGGGAGAGGAGCAGAAGTGAAGCTGGGGAAGTTGAATTGATGCTGGGAGTAGAACTAATATCGGTGGGCCGAAGTAATGGGGTAAAGGCCGGATAGAAGACGGGTAAATGTGGGAGTGATTGCCTGTGCAGCAGGGGCCAAAGAGGGCCACGTGAATTGTCACACACTGGGACTAGGTAGGGGAGTTCAAAATCAAGACAGAGTCCCCCCCCCCCCCCCCAAAAAAAAACAACAACCCACAAGATAGTCTTTGTTTAAAAAAATCTTATGATTTTTTGGGGTCTTGAGTTTGGCAATACTTAAATGCTTTGCTGAATGAAGTTGGTCTTAAGTACATGCTTAAATGCGTTGCTGAATTGGGACAAAATTGAGGGATGATGTACAGAAAATAGATAGTTATTGTGCATGCTGTCTGGAGAGGCTCACAAGCAAGAATACCAACCTCCAGACAGTCTGTGAAGAAGCAGGCCACAAACCCCAAACTGGTTGTGAGTTCTATACTTAGATTTGATCAACAACAAGTGTAAACTCCTTGGACAATATACATGGAGTCACAGACAGTCCCCATTGGCATTTCGAGCTATCTTGCTACTCAGGCAAGCTTGACTTTGTGATAGAACATAAGAACAGCCTAACTTGTCAGACCAAATGTCCATCTAGCCCAGTATCCTGTCTTCCGACAGTGGTCAATGCCAGGTGCCGCAGAGGGAATGAACAGAAGAGGTAATCATCAAGTGATCCATCCCCTGTCGCCCATTCCCAGCTTCTGGCAAACAGAGGCTAGGGACACCATCCCTGTCCAGCCTGGCTAATAGCCATTAATGGACCTATCCTTCATGAATGTATCTAGTTCTTTTTGAACCCTGTTATAGTCTGGGCCTTCACAATATCCTCTGGCAAGGAGTTCCACAGGTTGAGTGTGCGTTGTGTGAAAAAAACCTCCTTGTATTTGTTTTAAACCTGCTGCCTATTAATTTCATTTTGTGGCCTCTAGTTCTTGTGGTATGAGAAGGAGTAAATAACACTTCCTTATTTACTTTCTCCACACCAGTCATGATTTTATAGACCTCTATCATATCCCCCCTTACTCGTTTCTTTTCCAAGCTGAAAAGTCCCAGTCTTATTAATCTCTCCTCATATGGCAGTCGTTCCATACCTCTAATAATTTTTGTTGCCCTTTTCTGAAACTTTTCCAAGTCCAATATACCTTTTTTGAGATGGGGCGACCACATCTGCAGGCAGTATTCAAGATGTGAGCATACCATATATTTACATACAGGATTTACATATAGGCAAGATATTTTCTGTCATATTATCTATCCCTTTCTTAATGATTCCCAACATTCTATTCACTTTTTTGACTGCCACTGCACATTGATTGGATGTTTTCAGAGAACTATCCACAATGACTCCAAGATCTCTTTCTTGAGTGGTAACCGCTAATTTAGATCCCATCATTTTATATTTGGGATTGGAATTATATTTTCCAATGTGCATTACTTTGCATTTATCAACATTGAATTTCATCTGCCATTTTGTTGCCCAGTCACCCCATTTTGAGAGATCCTTTTGTAGCTCTTCGCAGTCTGCCTGGGACTTAACTATCTTGGGTAGTTTTGTATCATCTGCAAATTTTGCCACCTCACTGTTTACCCCTTTTTGCAGATCATTTATGAATACGTTGAATAGGACTGGGCCCAGTATAGACCCCTGGGGGACACCACTATTTACCTCTCTCCATTCTGAAAACTGGCCATTTATTCCTAGCCTTTGTTTCCTATCTTTTAACCAGTTACCAGTCCATGAGAGAACCTTCCCTCTTATCTAGGGTTACCATACGTCCGGATTTTCCCGGACATGTCCGGCTTTTGGGGATT